>NW_024039679.1:0-227760 GCF_016077235.1 Cyprinodon tularosa | reverse complement strand
CCCCAACCCCACACACCTACACTACAACACACCTCAACACTACACATTCATTCACAATCATTTCTGCTCAAAGTTGAGACAATGTGGCTCTTCTAGCCACTAATCTGCACAGTGACAGCAACTGTATATATACACATAGTTCCTTTTAAGCTTTCCACAGTGTATCAGACTCTATCATCTCTGTCACTTGTATTCAGTGTGATCTGAGCTATCTGAGCCACTTAGGTGGGTTGTAGAATCTACCTCATGCTACCATGGAGGTGAAAGTACCAATGATATTCAAGAATGCCCAAAAGATCAGCCAGAAAGCTTAGGTACTGACAATTGCCCTATGGTTCCCACCTGCAGAACCACTCCTTTATTGAGTGCGTCCTGCTAATAGTCAGTAATTTCCACCTGTTGTCTTTCCTATTTGCACAACAGCAGGTGAAATTGATTGTTTTCTTCTCAGCCATTCACGTCACTTTTGGCTCATTATCCTGTTGAAGAACCGTGACCTGCGACTAGGACCAAGCTTTCTGACACTGCAACACATTTCTCTTTAGAATCCCTTCATCGTCTGGAGATTTCGTTGGAACCTGCAGAGATTCAGACACCCTGTTTCAGATGAAGCAAAGCAGCCCCAGGTCATAACAGAGCCTCCTCCATGCCTCACAATAGGGATAGTTTTCTTTTATGAATATGCTTATTTTTTTTCCGTCTGTGAATAAAGAGCTAATGTGTCCTGGCAAATTTTGTGTCCTTAATAGGAAATTCTCCCAGAAGATCTGTGGCTTGTGAACATTTAGTTTGGTTAATTCCAGTCTGGATATTTTTATGATCTGTTAACAATGGTATTCTCCTTGGTCTATCACCAAGTTCACTTAGATCTTAAAGTGGAAATGGAACTATGAACAAAACTTACTTAATTACAAGATAATCTTTTACTATGATCAATAATTATATTACAAACATGAAAAATATAAAATAAGAGAAAGCCTAGCATTGTTTTATATATTTTTGGCATGGGCGCCGCCAATTTGCAGTACTCTCTGTAGTGACGTCATAGGATTGGCTTGCTCTGTAGCTTCCAGTTGAATACATTGGTAAAACCAGCGATATGTAAAGATTATGTAAAGCAGAAGACTTATGAGTCTAGAAAGCTAGCGGTCCATTGGACAGTCTTCTAAAGCCTATAAAATTACAAACAGAATCAAGTTTATTGCCAAGTAGGTTTGCACTTACAAGGAATTTGACTTGGTGTTGATGGTGCAGAAAATCTATATATATATACAGTGGGGCAAAAAAGTATTTAGTCAGCCACCAATAGTGCAAGTTCACCCACTTAAAAAGATGAGAGAGGCCGGTAATTTTCATCATAGATATACCTCAACTATGAGAGACAAAATGAGAAAAAAAAGTCCAGAAAATCACATTGTCTGATTTTTAAAGAATTTATTTGCAAAATATGGTGGAAAATAAGTATTTGGTCAGTTACAAACAAGCAAGATTTCTGGCTCTCACAGACCTGTAACTTCTTCTGTAAGAGGCTCCTCTGTCCTCCACTCGTTACCTTCATTAATGGCACCTGTTTGAACCCGTTATCAGTATAAAAGACACCTGTCCACAACCTCAAACAGTCACACTCTAAACTCCACCATGGCCAAAACTAGAGAGCTGTCAAAGGACACCCGAAACAAAATGATAGACCTGCACCAGGCTGGGAAGTTTGAATCTGCAATAGGTAAACAGCTTGGTGTGAAGAAATCAACTGTGGGATCAATTATTAGAAAATGGAAAACATACAAGACCACTGATAATCTTCCTCGATCTGGGGCTCCACGCAAGATCTCCCCCCGTGGGGTCAAAATGATCACAAGAACGGTGAGTAAAAATCCCAGAACCACACGGGGGGACCTAGTGAATGACTTGCAGAGAGCTGGGACCAATGTAACAAAGGCTACCATCAGTAACGCACTACGCCGCCAGGGACTCAAATCCTGCAGTGCCAGACGTGTCCCCCTGCTTAAGCCAGTACATGTCAAGGCCCGTCTCAAGTTTGCTAGAGAGCATTTGGATGATCCAGACGATGACTGGGAGAATATCATATGGTCAGATGAAACCAAAATAGAACTTTTTGGTAAAAACTCTACTCGTCGTGTTTGGAGGAGAGAGAATGCTGAGTTGCATCCAAAGAACACCATACCTACAGTGAAGCATGGGGGTGGAAACATCATGCTTTGGGGCTGTTTTTCTGCTAAGGGACCAGGACGACTGATCCGTGTGAAGGAAAGAATGAATGGGGCCATGTATCGTCAAATTTTGAGTGAAAACCTCCTTCCATCAGCAAGGGCATTGAAGATGAAACGTGGCTGGGTCTTTCAGCATGACAATGATCCCAAACACACCGCCCGGGTAACGAAGGAGTGGCTTCGTAAGAAGCATTTCAAGGTCCTGGAGTGGCCTAGCCAGTCTCCAGATCTCAACCCCATAGAAAATCTTTGGAGGGAGTTGAAAGTCCGTGTTGCCCAGCGACAGCCCCAGAACATCACTGCTCTAGAGGAGATCTGCATGGAGGAATGGGCCAAAATACCAGCAACAGTGTGTGAAAACCTTGAAGACTTACAGAAAAAGTTTGATCTCTGTCATTGCCAACAAAGGGTATATAACAAAGTATTGAGATGAACTTTTGTTAATGACCAAATACTTATTTTCCACCATATTTTGCAAATAAATTCTTTCATGGGGCGCCAAGAGGGCTGCATCAACTTTAGTTTTACAGACTGAACAACTCTAAGGCTGCACACATGCTGCAGGCTGGTTGATCTCCATTACAGACAGCAGAAAGCGTTAACATGGACAGGTACAAGGGGAGCTTATCTGATAATGTTCAAGGAACATTCTGGAACACTTTTGGAACCTGAATGACCTTTTCTTTTCTGTCTGCTTTGGAGACCCTCAAATCAGCCAGAAGACATATGCTCCAGGAGTAAGCAATAGATCAGAATGGAAATCAGCAGAATCAACAGGTTGAGTGGCGGGTTGGTCATCCGAGGCGTGGCCAAAGAACAAAAGATAATCTTAGAGGAGCAGAACCAGCATAGATAATCCTGAAGACCTCTTGTGTCATGTTTTTGACTTGATAGAAATTTGTATAATAATTAATAATTTGGTTTACAGAAAGTGCTGAACAGAATGCTCATTGGTGAAATTTTTCTTAAAGGAGATGTCCGGTCAGCAAGGAATGACCAACAGATCGTTATTTATACCTAAAAGTAATACGTTTGCGATAAATTAAAGAATTAAGCGTTAATCAGTAAAAAAATAAAAAAAATTTTTGTCGCAATTACTGAGTCTGGGAGCGGCCATTTTAACCCAAATATAGTAGCCCCTCCCTCCTGCCATCTTCCAGCAGTGACGTCACGGTGCGGTAAGCCTAGCGCCATTCTCCCCGCTTTACAAGCTAAATCAATGGGAACTACTAGACACATCTGCAATCAACAACAATTATTGAAGATTTCCAGAGGACTTCACCATTGAAATTCACCAGAGCTATAGTGAAACTGACAATGCCCAAGTGCATGGCAGCTGGATGCTGGAATACATCGGGTAAAAGTGAAAAAAAAAGAGTTATTCCACCTTTCTGATTCCTGATCCTCCACGGACGGGTTGGTCGTTGGATTGCCAACTTGAAGAGGGAGGATTTGCCCGTAATATAGGTGTACGTATATATATATACACGTACATATACGTTTATGTATAGGGACTTGATCAACAGCCGATACCGCACCGTGACGTCACTAACCAGTAGGTGGCAGTAGTGTTCTTTGACAAACATGGATGTCTCCAGTAAAGCACATTCACATGAAAATTACTCTGAATTAAAAAAAAAATTATAATTTATTAAACAGTGTGTAATAATTTCATATTTAAAGTACTTTCAGAAGTTTGAATTCTGAATATGAAAGGACTTTTCCTTTAATGCACCTTCAACATCAATCTGAGATGAACAGGTATGATATAATTCAAGGTTTGGACCTGTCAGGGACAAAGCCGTCCTGAGGTATATGGGGGGTTCCATTTACCCTAAAACTGGGAAGTCAGAGTGCTTCCTGATGTACAGTAATAGCGATCCAGTTTCCCACATATAGACGTCTGTATTCTTCAGTGTATGTTTAATAGTACATGAAGCACTGACCAAAGGAATGCTCCAAACGGTCATAATACGGTAGCAGCCATTCAAAATGTAGTGCAATAAATAATGTAAGTAATTTTTCACACTCGGTCTACTGAACACCCTCTAACATGTATGGGGCAGCACCTGCTCGGAGTTAACATTTGTTTACAGCCATTATCAGGGTTTTCTGACACACCTTGATCGGTGCTCTAGGCTCTGCCTGAAGAATCACCGCTCTGACCTTCTTAGACATGAACTGCAGACATGGATTGTTCTTCTTTCCTTGAGTCCTATAAGGTGAGAGGAGTTTGTCTTTTTGGCTCTTTGATAAACTGTTTTTATAAAACCTATAAAGTTTAAATCCAGTTTCTTAGAAGTTGATAATTCACACTATGGCAATCAGAAGTGTTATTAATCACCAACCAAAGCATTTTTGAGTAGAAAATCCAAAAGGAGAATCTAGAAGAAAAAAAAAGGGGGGGGGTCAATAGCAAACTGGGTTTTAGGGTTACCAACCTCCAGCAAAAGATTTACAAAGAAATATCTTAACCTCCCTCCTCAGTTCAAGCTATTTCTTTCACCCCGCAACAAACAAAGCCCGGGTAAGATACTCAGCTTAGCGCTTTGGTCAAGAAAACAGGCTTGAATTCAGTCCGGCCACAGACACCGGGCCTCCACCAAACCTTTACTACAGCAACTGTTTAAACAGCAAACCTGCCGAATGGCCAACAGGCTCCTCAGACCAGCTCATCTCCCAGCTTTATACTCAGCCCTTCAGCACCAGGCAGGAAGAGACTAAAAGAGAAAACAGACAGCTTAGTAGAGGCAAGGAGCCGACATGAAGGCACTGCTACATGTGGCATTGCTTTCATTATAATGACTACCAGAAATGTCCTCTTTATCATTACCACCACCATCATCATCTAAGTCATCATCATCAGCATCATCTTTATCATAACTCATCATGATCATTATTGTTATAACCTATCCTCCTCAGCCTTTTATGTGATGATTTTCTGAAGGTTTATAATCAATAGATCGCTGCCATTCATTTTTGTTTCTTACATTGTTTCTCGTTTTGGATTTCAGAAAAAAGCAAAGAGAAGAAACAATCTGCAACATCTGATGTTGGCCCAATATTTTCCCCCTCCCACAGGTATCTCTACCTAAAGTGGCCCTGACGGGTGTTATTCACATCCATTCTCTAGGCAGTATTTACACATGCCGTACAGTAACAATTTCACTGTTGACCTTTACATCAGGTACTTTTCAACCCACTTCAGAAGCAGTCAAAGGCAGAAGAATAACAGAGTCCAGATGGCTATCATTGTTCCACCGCTGTGGAGCTTTTATTGGACAAACATAATGGCCTTAGCAGCCAATCGATGGGACTTCAGTTGCATCTCTCCTAGCAACAAGGTTTCCCAGACATGAGTGGTGACAAGCTTAGTGGAACCCTGCAGAGAAAGAACAGAAAAGATGTTCATTTGTTGACTGTGATAACATAGCTGATGTGAAATGAATGCTTGGAAGAAGTGATATGATTGTTAGAGTCCCATTTAATCCAAATCTGTGTAAATAATCTTTTATGTGATTTCATTAGATTTTTTTTTTCAGAAGCCTCAAATAAATATCATATTTATGTACAACTGTGTCTCTAAACAAAATTGATTCTCAGCTCTTTAGGATGATAATTGTCATCAGACAGTCTGTTTTTTTTTATCATGATAATTTTTATTACTGTCAGTAGACCCTACATGGTTTAAAGGTTCACCTTTAGCTTTAATAAGTTAAAGATTTTCTCTATGAATGCATCAGTTTTCAGGTTATATCGCTTCGTTTTCTTCATCATCTTCATCAGTTTGGTGGTTGATGGGATGTCTGGATCTTTTCAAAGTAATTTTCATGAACGTTTTGTTGTTTTTCCGATCTCTGATCATCCTGGAGAGAAAAATCAGCTGTGCTGCTGCCATCAACACCTTTATTTATAGTTTGTTTTTCAGTGTAGTCCTGGCTCGGAGCTCGTCTGCCTGACTCTGTGTTTCCTGGATAGGGGTTCCTTTTGTATCTATGCTTCTTTTTCTATGTCTGCTTCTGTCTCCTTGAACCCCGGTGGGCCTCAGCAGATGGCCGCTCACACTGAGCCTGGTTCTGCTGGAGGTTTCTTCCTGTTAAAGGGGAGTTTTTCCTCTCCACTGTCGCTACAAGCATGCTTAGTGTGAGGGATTGCTGAAGAGTCAATGAGTCGATGCAATCAGCTGGTTTTCCTTAGATAGAAAACTTTGAATCAATCTGATTGGATGATCTGGTTGAACTGGAAAGAGCCTTGAGATGACATGATGTGAATTGGCACTATAGAAATAAACTGAATAGAATTCAATTATGAGTTACTTTGGACCAAGCAGAGAAGGCCCATAGGTTCACAGTGGGAGAAGATGGGTGATGCAATAACTGCCAGGTTCTCAGGATCATCCTCATAACCTGTGGTTATGCATCAGATTATGCTTTTACCTATGACACTTTTCAAATATGCAAAATAGACAAATTATTTTCATGCAGAAGAGACTTTTTTTCTTGAGCTTTTAAAACACAGCTTGTCTCTGTTGGGATTTTTAGTTTTGTTTCATGCTCTGTCATTTAACTCATTTCCTGCTCCCACTATGGCTTGTAGTTAACCGTAAACAGATACTCTGATCACTTCTCTTTCTTCTACACAGGCTCAGATTTGGACGTGCACATTTAGTAGCTATCTAGTTCTACCTGTGTTTTGGATTTATAACTACTTTGGAGTTATAATTACCTCTTTTCTCCTTAATTAAGGCTCTTCTTTCTCCCCCTGTTACCTTAAATTTGTCATCATTTTTCATTCTGAACTGTCTGCTTTGATCCTCAGTGTTTGAGATGCTGTTTGTTCTCCGTTGTTCTCTGCTAGAAAGCCTGTTCATTGATTGAATGATTTTCCCAAGCCAGTTTGAACAGAATTGTTTTATTAGGCTAACTAGAAGTTAATTGAAATTCTCCCCATCTCCCGTCCCACCTTTTACATTTTTGGAACATGCAAAACATGTTAAAGCTAAAGTGTGTAACTTTTAGCGACATCTAGCGGTCAGACTGCAGACTGCAGCAACATGAACATCTCCCCCCCACCGCTTCTCCCCCCCAACAGTACGGCGAGCGTTACGGGACAAAATGTCTACCACGACGTCCGCATCACCTACCTTCTCAAGTGATGAGGTTTGTTTACATAGATAATTTTACAGATAGTATTTCATTAGTCTGTGTAGGGTATAGATTTCAGTACCGTCTCAGTTCATCTCTCTCAACTTGCCGTAGTTACCTTCGAGCGTAATGGGCGATCTCGCAATCGCTAGTTTGTTGGCTCTGCGCTGCCGTAGCTCAAAGATGTCTGCCTCCATGGCTGCGAGACCCGCTCCTATGTAATTATAAATAACGAATTCAAAGGCAACGCAAACATTAAGGTTAAGAGGCTGAGCTCGTAGATGATGATAAATAACATAGTTATGTATAATATATTACATTTCTGACTGTATATCCCTGTAATTATTACACACTGTAGCTTTAAAGTCTCTTCAATACATTTTCCCATTCTGGTTCAAATGTTTAGCACATGAACCAACAAGTAGCGGCTTTCCAATAGAGGGCGCTAGGGTGCTGCCCCACCCACCCAGTGACCGTGATTAAGACATAAATATTTGTTTCCTTATAATTTCATTTTAAATAAAAAATTTGGAATATTTTGAAATATATTAATATATATATGTTTTTTTTTATGTGTAAGATAAATATTTAATCTTTAATGATGAGTAGAGCGTCATTCCATTTTTCGTCGGATCGGTGACGCGTTTCTGCCCTACGGCGCAAACATCTTTGCCCATTGACTCTCATTCAAAGTTGTCTCCTCTGCAATACAAAGGTATAGGAGAGCTCAGAACGCAGCTAAGCGTCGACCTGAGGTGACAGGAAGTGTATTTTGCTCACCACCTCCCAGCGCAGATGTTTTGCAGGCAGTGGTGTCAAAAGTTCACACAATAGTTACTTCAGTAGAGGCATAGATACTGCAGTTTAAAAACACTCTGGTAAAAGTTCCAAGTATCTACTTGACCTCTTTACTCAAGTAAATTGAAAAAGTATGTGGTCCAAAAACTACTTAAAGTATAAAAGTATAAAGTAACCTTTAAAAAAAACAGCCAGATGCCGCTATATGAACTGAAAGCTCAATTTTACGACTATTTCTAAAAATTCTCTGAGATAGGGCCAAGGATGAGGGAGGTCTTGTTGGTCTCCGTC
The DNA here is from genome assembly GCF_016077235.1 of Cyprinodon tularosa. Lineage (NCBI taxonomy): Eukaryota > Metazoa > Chordata > Actinopteri > Cyprinodontiformes > Cyprinodontidae > Cyprinodon > Cyprinodon tularosa. Next base: position 219,296 of record NW_024039679.1, on the reverse strand, counting down.
TCCCGATACGCTCTCGCCTGTGTCCGACCTTTCAGACATTTCAACATCTTTTTCTGAATCCCACATTGTAGCATGGCATAGACAATTCACGTTAGCAGTTTGAAGAACACCTGCTGGCTTCTGATGATTTCCTTTAGCTAACCAATGAGTGTTTGCGTTCTATGACTCATCCAATCACACTAGTTTTCACTAGATGTGGGTGGAGCCAATGATCTGCATTGGATGGAGCACATGACGGGAAATAAAGATTTAGAAACATTAAACCAGGGGTAAAAATAAGCGTGGTCCAAATAAGGAAAATTATCAATCAGTAAAGGTCTGGAGAAATTTTTAATGATTTGTTTTTTTTAAACAGAATTTAACACTGAAATAAAATTAGGTTTTTATGCATTCGTACATTGAATTAAAAAAGAAAAATTTTCCATTTTAAAATCTAAAGTGTTTTTGAAGAAGAGAACAACAATCGTTCAGTTTGGTTTATAGATAATTTCCTGATTCCCATATTTTCTCAAACCCCTGAACTGATCGTTTGTTATTTTCTTTCTTTTTTCTGTCTTAATGTTGGCAGTGGGCTTTAGGCTGCCCTGCAAGGCTTTAAACCTGGGTTTAACCGGAGACTAAGCCATTCTCAAGCACATATCAAGGAGCTCATTTTGAGCCTGGATCCAGATTTATTGTTGATTCTGTTCATGGTGGAGAATCCTGCTTCACAGTAGCAGGTTGAGCCAAACATCCTCTAAATGTTCAGGCTCCGCTCCGGTCTGGCCAGGTCATGATCCGCTATTGCAATCGCACCAAAGAGGGAAAAGAGCGGCGAGAAGATCCGGTTTGTCAAATTAAAATATAGTAACAACAGATCGGTAACTACAAATAAAAGCATCATTCTTATATATTTCAAACACCGTTTATTTAAAAATTTGGATGCAAACTATTGGTACTTCTCATCTCCATCACAAACTGCACATATGCTGGTGGGGATTTTTTTTTTTATGTCATTTTAAATTAAGCGTTCTTTCTGCGTGTTTTGCTCCTTCGAATTTAATGATAATATAATAAATCGAGCATGCTCTCCTCAAGAACGGAGGATAAGTTGGAGCGCAGCAATACGGGAGGAACAGCAGAGGCTGTAGGCTTTGCTTTACGCAGGAGGTGTGGAGTGGAGCGGCGACAGAGGATGTGGGATTTCGGGGTAACAGGCGAAGCGGCGCGGTCCACTAATCCGTGACCTCGGCATTAAACCGAAGCCAAGAGTAACGAGTAAGGTTTGTTTTAAAAATGTAAGGAATAGAAAGTACAGATACTGGTGTGAAAATGTAATGAGTAGAAGTCAGAAGTAGGAAGAAAACAAAGTAATGGAGTAAAGTATAGATACCTAAAAAGTGTACTTAAAAGTGACACCTCTGTTTGCGGGTGATTGGCTGCGGGAGTTGGAGACGCATTGGAGAGAGAGAGAAAGAAAAGTCTTTATCCAGGACCTGGATTAGCGCCAAGGCGAGGCTAACTGCATGCAGCGAGGCTAAGGCTTTATCCTGCTTTCCCTGCTTCCGGTTTTAAATGTCAGGATCAGATCCAGCATGGATAAAATAAAGACAGCTAGGACTGATTTAAAGTGCTTTTTAGAGAAGGCAAAGAAGAATTAACAATTTCACAACAAATTAACAACAAATTCTCATGGAAAATAATAGAATATAGTCGACTTTTTCTAGATGGTTGTTAATTTGTATAGTTGCCCTTAAATAAACACATTCTCAGAAAATAAATAGTTTTTATATATTAAATTTTATATTCACAAAGCCTCAGAAGGGCAAGTAAACCTATACATGAAATTATGTTTTTGTTTTTTTCACAAAGTATATTTATAATGTTTATAATGTTGTTCATATAAATATACTGGTTTGATAACTTAGTGTATGTTTGATGCTTTTTTTATTCTATTTTGAATTTACCAACCAACTATATTAGCTTTCTCCTGATAGCTGATCCCTGCACTTGATCAATCATACATTACTTCACTGAAAAAAGATTCAGTCTCTAAAGACTTCCTGCTCCATAGTTTCAGGCCTTCATAGCGCACCGTCAAACCCTAAAACATCTACTACTGTTGTTGATTTATACTTAGAGCCTCTTCACCAAGATGCAGATGTGAATCTGCGGTTTCTCCAAACACTTAACTGTTTGTTCATGCTACAGGCATCTCGTTGTGCCTCTGCTTGTGGATTTAACAGCCTATCGCGTAGCAGGCTTTAATGATGGTAAACATTCTAAGAGGGTTCTTGGTTAACAGATGCATCATTTTCACCTCTATGATGCCCAACATTCAAGGAGAAAATTGCTTGTCCAAATATAACAAGTTTCCTCTCAGATGGCTCAGTGGGACGCAAGCAAGTGCTCTTACCTGCATATCATTTCAGACTGCCATATGGCATACCATATGTTTTAGATTTTCTCTGCTTTAATGGTTTTATTATTCAAAATGTTATTTTATTTTTTCTGCATTGAAATTTGCTTCTCAGGCATAATCATTCACGATCCATTTGGAAGGAAAAGAGTGGAAAGAAAAACACTCAGCTCACCCAAAAGCCCCAAAAAACTGATTATTGAATCTCATTTAGATCTAATCATTAAATAAAAATATAAAATGTGAAATTTATTATAAAAATCGTGAAATTCTCTAATATCTACTGCACAAACACAAATATTTTATTCCAGATTTTATTCTTTTAAGTCAGTCTGCGTCAACAAGGACCTGACACCTTGATTTTGTCCTCATAAGAAAATATTAATATAAAGTAGAAGCTGTTAACAGTGGAGTCGGTGAAGTAGGGAGTTGAAAGCATCCAAAGTATGCTGTACACTTCTGTAGAACAATTAGCATAAACCCTTTAATAAGTTTATATACGTATTTATGTATATATTTATTATCCACTGAATAAGTTATATCTAAAAAGCTGATTGGAACTGACAGTTCCCAATGGGTTGGTAGAAATGATTAAACTTCTGTGGCTGGATTGGATAATAAAAAAAACTTTTTTACAATAAAGCAAAACAATTCATCTCCTGACATAAAGTCTTCTCATGGCTGGTCGTAAAGTTTAGTCATAGAATGAGTTTCTAAGGAATTTCTGGGGGTTGTGGGTCAAATCTCTTGCACAGAAGAGCTCAGAGCGTCAGTCTGCTGCTGACATCCAGCAGAGAACATCTGCTTAATAACAGCTACTGGTAACATTAAATGAATAACAATGCTGAGATAGTGGGCAGTATATAGTCTACACACGGTCATAGTGAAAGCCTTTGTTTTCTGAGTTCCATCCCTTTGTGAGAGTTTGAACTTTTTTCTGGCATGAATTATGTATTCATATAAATCTCTGCTGAGACTATGAGTCAGAATGTTAGGATCTGTTTGTGCCCAACCCTGGTAGAGTTTGTGTAGAAATCCAGTCAGAATTGAAACACTGTGCATTAGATCCCACCTAGCTTTAACATTCATCACCGCATGCATCTTCAGTGAACTCCCATCTCTATGGAAATATGCATACAGCATAGTATACAGCCGGCTGTGAGCAACAGACAGAAATTTAGGTTCTTTTTTCCTCACTGTATGTATATTTCAGTCTAATTTGTAGTTTTGGGGATCTTTCTGTAGGTTCCTGTGAGACCTCTGCTGTACCCAGACACACAAACTAAGGACACGATCTTCAAAATGTTTGCATGTTTTAAAACAGTTGAAAACTTTTAATGCTTTTCCAAATTTGAAAAATACTTTCATTTAATTGTGTCAAAAATGGTTAACAATGGCTCAAAAGCAATACAAAATAACTTAAATAATAAATAACATGGATCTGGGCCCAACTTAACTGAGGTCAACTGAAGAAGCAACTCAAACAAAAAACTGACCTGCAAACAAAGGACTAAATGCTGCTTAAAAAGGGATGGAGTAACCCAAGTCTACCACATGAGGGAGGCACAACATAACTAAATAACCAATAAATACAAAATTAACTAAACTATGCTATGAAACAAATAAAGCAAAACTAACTTTTACTTAGCAGAAACAATAATGAGTATTTAAGTGACAAAATTATCTAATAAAAAACAACTTGAAACAAGTTTCCCCCATCAGTCTTTCAAAAAGCAAATGGTACGCTCCAGGTTTCCTCCTCCAGCTGGTTTGCATCAGCAGCACCTCAAACAAAAGAACAAGTGTAAATAAACCATTCAGACAGACATTAACTAAAGTGTGCACCCATTAGAAAATACCTTTCTAAAAGAAATAACCAACTTAAACATAAACTGTAATATAATATAAAGCAAGAAAAAAAATACTAACACGATGCGGTGGTGGGAGGATCATTCACCACACAGTCTCTTCAATCATTCATTATGGGCAATGTGAGATATTTAGGAACAAGTTGGAAGGACTCCAAACCCTAGCCAGGATCAAACCAGAATATCTTCAATGCAGTTATATGTGTTTTTCTGAAATTAGGCTACAGGATCATATCACGGACTCCAGTGTCTCTCTGCCAGCCTTTCTGACTCAAAGGATGTGGGCTGGCAGTGCTTGTGAAAAACTGATGATGTCATCGTAGACATGTTACTGAGAAGTTTTTTTCACTGCAGCCCAGGTATTGAACTGTTGGCAGTTGGTTTTATGCTGAATTATTTGCCCAGAGAGTTTATCAGTGTTCTCTGAGTAGCTGTTTACATTCCACCTGCTGCTGTTTTTGTCATAAACGGGACAGATGCACCCAGTATTCAAGGTGAGACAGTCAGTAGGAAAGTTCAAAACGTTTATTAAAAAAGCAGACAGAACAGAAACGCGCTGCTGTGGAACAGCGACTGCAGGTGCGGGGCGCATCCCACCTCTGATTCTGTAGAGAGAAAGCAGGTAAGTGACCACGATCATCTGAAAAGAAGATGATAACTATAGGGAGTCACTTAATTGGTTCTACAGTTCAGTCCACCAAGGAACGGACAGATCCAGGAATCCATGATAGTGTAAAGGCAGGTTCAGGGTCCCGTGAGTCGAGCATCCAGCTCAGACCAAAACGCACAGATGAAACACTCTAGCCACTGGTTACGGAGAATAACTCGCCTGAGGACACTGGCTTAAGAAAAACTCCTCACTGGAACAGGGACAAGACCCTTGGAACTAAACCTCAAAATAATAAAACTGACTGACCAGAGAAACAGAAAAACACACCGGGAACAAACAGAAATCAGGCAATGATCTGGCCCTGAATGCTCAGGCTAAACAGAAAATAAACAAAGGAAACAGATGAGAGGAATAAATGATAATTATGCAGGGAGGGAAAACGGCAGGTGAAAGAGGAATCAGACCCGATCATGACAGTTTTCAACATTGCATGTGACGTCATCAGTTCTGTTTTTGATAAACTACGGACGCATGCAAAATGGATTTGTAGCAATAACTGGTGATTTTAATCATGCCACAGTCTCTGGTACACTGCCAGCATTCCAGCAGTTTGTCATGTGTTGTACCAGTAAAATCACATTGATTAATGTTGCCTTACAGAAACCTGGCTGCAGCAAGAGGATTATGTGAGCATAAATAAGGAAACTCCTTCAAGCTATTTAAATTTCCACATACCTAGAAGTTCTGGACGAGGAGGAGGAGTAGCAACAATCTTTCAGTCTGACTTATTGATTACTCCCAAGTCAGTTAATACTTACAACTCTTTTGAACATTTAACCCTTAATTTCCCTCATCCAAATGGCAAAGCAAGTAAACCTCTTCTTTTTTTAACTTTGTATCGTCCACCAGGTCCTTACTCTGAATTTTTAGATGAGTTTTCAGAGTTCCTTTCTGATTTGGTATTAAATACTGACAGGGTCATCATAGTGGGAGATATTAACATCCATGCTGACATTGAAGGCGATAGCTTAAGAGCAGCCTTTAATGCTATCTTAGACACTATTGGCTTTGTTCAAAATGTGAATACTTCCACACATTCTCATCTTCATACTTTGGATCTTGTGCTGACATACGGCAAAGAATGTAAAGAAATAACAGTATTTCCTCACAACCCTGTCCTCTCTGACCACTTTCTAATAACCTTCAGGATTACTTTAACAGAGTTCTCCTCCCCCAAAAGAAGGTTCAATTTTAGTAGATCTTTATCAGATAGTGCAGTTATAAATTTTAAAGAATCTGCTTCACTTTCTCTCTCCTACCACAGGGATCAGTGCTAGGACCAATTCTCTTTACTTTATACATGCTCCCAATTGGTAGAGTTATTAGACAGCATGGGATTAATTTCCACTGTTATGCTGATGATAACCAGCTATATCTGTCTATAATCCAGATGAAGCTAACCCATTACATAGATTACAGGCATGTCTGAAGACAGAAAAACTCTTAACTTTCTCCATCTGAATGCAGATAAAACAGAAGTTATAGTCTTTGGACCAGAGTCTCTGAAAAAGAAGCTGATTAGTCAGTCACTTCATTTGGATGGGATTAAACTGATTTCAGATAATAAAGTAAAAAATCTTGGTGTTGTTTTTGATCAGGACCTGTCATTTAAATCCCAGATCAAAGAGGTTTCTAGAATTTCCTTCTTTCATCTGTGGAATATTGCAAAAATGAGAAATCTCCTGTCCAGGGGTGATGCTGAGAAACTAGTCCATGCATTTGTTACTTCAAGGCTGGACTATTGTAATTCTTTACTATCAGGAAGTCCACAAACTGTAGTTAAAAGCCTTCAGCTGATCCAAAATGCTGCAGCCAGAGTTCTGATGAAAATTAAAAAGAGAGATCATATCTCGCCTATCCTGGCTTCTCTTCATTGGCTTCCTGTTAAATCCAGAAGAGAATTTAAAATCCTCCTTCTCACATATAAAGCCTTAAATGGCCAAGCTCCATCTGATATCAGAGATCTGATTGTTCCTTATGTTCCTAACAGAGCACTTCGCTCTCAATCTGCAGGTTTACTAGTGGTTCCTAGAATTTCTAAAGTAGAATGGAGGCAGATCTTTTAGTTCTCCGGCTCCTCTCCTGTGGAACCAACTACCAGTTTTAGTCCGTGAGGCAGACACCCTGTCTACTTTTAAGGCTAGGCTTAAAACTTTCCTTTTTGATAAAGCTTCTAGTTAGAGCGGCTCAGGTTATCCTGATCTATCTCTATAGTTCTGCTGCTATAGGCTTAGACTGCTGGAGGACATAGGGACCCCTATTTCATCATTCTGCTTCATTCTATCTCTATTCTCCCACTCTGCAGAATCTGTTAGTTCAATCTCTAACGTTCTGCTCTCTCTGCTTTTTCTCAGAGTAGCTTCATCTGGTCTGTTCCTGTTTGGCTGTGACTCCATCCTGGAGAGAAATATCAGCTGTGCTGCTGCCATCAACACCTTTGTTTCTAGATGTTGGAGCTTGGCCTGTTTTCCAGTGTAGTCCTGTTTCTCTGACTGTGACTAACTGGATGTGCTCTCTTCATCCTCTGACATGGGAGCTGGCTCGGAGCTCGTCTGCCTGGCTGTGTGTTTCCTGGACGGGGCCGCCTGTGGAGCTGGTTGACAGTTGCATTTTATATCTATGCTTCTTTTTCTATCTCCTTGAACCCCAGTGGGCCTCAGCAGATGGCCGCTCACACTGAGCCTGGCTCTGCTGGAGGTTTCTTCCTGTTCAAAGGGAGTTTTTCCTCTCCACTGTCGCTACAAGCATGCTTAGTGTGGGGGATTGTATTTGAGTCAATGAGTCGATGCAATCAACTGGTTTTCCTTAGATAGAAAACTTTGAATGATTGGACTGGATGATCTGGTTGAAATGTAAAGTGCCTTGAGATGACATGTGTTGTGACTTTGCGCTATATAAATAAACTGTATTGAACTGAATAGATAGCCCGATAGCAGATAGCCAATTTATGACCAAGTTTTGTTCTGTTTGGCCTGGTTTGACAAACACATGTAGCAGCACCAAACAATGCATTGCTAATGAAAGCCAAGAAGAGACGCAAACTGCTGAATTCAAACTCATTAACAAAACTCAGATCATTAGCAGTTGACCACTCAACAAAATCCTGCAATAAACATCATGAATTAGGTATTAAGAAAGAGTTGTTGGAGAAACACTGTACTTTCATGAGGTCCGCACTGCTGTCCAATTAGTAGCTAATGTAGACCCTGGTGCAGTCTTTGATATTCTCCTTGCTCTCTCTATAAGGAGTCTAGCTTATGGCTTTGATTGACAATCTTGTCTTAGAGAAAGGTGACTTTTATTCTCAAATAGCCGAGGGTCGGTGTTAGGGAATGTTTTTTTTATGTTCAGCTTTTTTTGTGTTTTCTCATAAAACCTGTGGTGGCTGCCTCTCTGAAACTTTTTTGAGAAGTTGCATCATCAGCCCACCGCCAGACAAACATACATGTGCCACAAAAATGAACCACAATGGCACTGTACAATGTTTTGCACTTGCCTGATTCTGTTTCCGTCATTGTGTCCCAGATCTGCTAACAGGTCTAATAGATTTTTTGTGTTTGTAGCTGCACGGTTGTGGAGTGGATAGCACCGTTACCTTGCCGCAAGAGGGTTCTAGGTCTGATTCCAGGCCCGGGGTCTTTCTGCATGGAGTTTGCATGTTCTCCCTGTTCATCCGTGGGTTCTCTCCAGGTACTCCGGCTTCCTCCCACAGTCCAAAAACATGACTGTTAGGTTAATTGGCTTCTCTAAATTGTTCGTAGGTGTGAGTGAGTGCTGTCCTGTTAGTCCTGTCCTGTCCAGGGTGGACCCCCGCCTCTCGCCCGTAGACTGCCCCACCACTGGAGAAAATGGATGGATATGTTTCTAGGCGTATTGAGTGCATTCATGTATAGGCACATATTTACTAAGCTGGCTTTTTCATTTGGAGAAAGTTTATGAGATTACAAAGTTTTTGTCTTCATGTGGATGTAGCCTCCGTTTCTGTTACTACTCTCCATATCTTTCTGTTGTCTTTTTTGTCGATATGTCTTTTTTTTAAGTCCTTTATTACCAGGTCAAATGTCTCTTGTTTCATCAATTTTTTTTTCTTATTTTGGTCTTCTTTCGAAATTTCTTCTAATGAATCATTAAATATTTAGATATTTATCTCAATTATTTTGTTATCTGTGTTTGGGTCCTTTATAATGCGGTTGGAAAATTTCGATTTTGTTTTATTTTATGTATTGATTTTTACATTAATTTTAAATTGACTCACTATAAAAGTTTTCACTCAGTCTGATTCACCTGCAAGGCCACACAATTCCCCTGCATGAGGGTGTTTGTAGACCAGTCAAACTTATTCCCAAGCCAGATACTTTTTCAAGGTTTATTAATAACATGTTACTGTTTAACCAAAGTGTCTGTAATTTGTTTAGACTCTGACTACTTTCCATTATTGTAAGTAAAGGGAACGCACTCTACCCAGATCAGAACGGGGCTGATTACCGTGCAATAAGGGCTGTTTGATGAACTGTTCTCTCTTTGCAAAGATAAAATAAATGGCCGACCTCTGTTTATTTAACTGGGATGAATAGTTGAATACTTTTTTTCCCACTACAATAAATATAACTACTCTACTTCTATCATCAGTCCATCAATTAAACATCTCCAGAATAAATAAATTAGATGTTGACAGAAGTCAGTTCTTGGCATGGCACTGCTCACCAAATGATTTTCAAAGCTTTATTTGAACAAGGAGCTTAGAAAGTTTATGTCTTAAGAAGATCTTGGTGACCAAACCTCACATTAAGGACAGTGACATTTTCAGGGAAGTTCCCAGCATCAGGAAATTGACATATTACAAGTCAGTGCAACTTTTTTTGCTCTGCAGAGGTGTTGCATTACTCCAGGTTGTGGTGTGTGTGAAAATACTCCCTGCTGCTCCAGCCAATAAAGCCCCCCATGATGCTGTCAAAGGGATGGAGAGATGGAGCCATCGCAGGAGGAGTAACATCTCCTTTTATGGTGGTGGAGTAGAGGAGACTACAGTAGATAGAGATATAGATGTAAAGCTGACAATCTCCTGCTGAATTTTTGAAGGATTATAGTAGAATATGTTTGACGTGTGTCTGAGAAACGATGTATGATGTTACCTTTAATCTCTGACATCTTGCCAGGCCTTCTGAGAGCGTTGCTGTCGATATGAGCTCCTGCAGAGTCTGACTTGAATCTGCCTGTGTGTGTGTGCATATGCTCTCATTTCCATCTGCAGTGTGAGAGCAGAGCCCTCCTTTCCCTTGGTTCTCAGAACAAGGCCCCCACTGGACATAAAGGACACGTTTGTTCTCAACCTTGTGCCTTCCTTCTTCGCACCATTGTTCTCAATGCCTACTGTTAATATCCGTCGCGAATCTGCTTACTTTCAGATTCCACCAATACGGGCGGGGCAACAAAGGGATGACTATATGGTTGGTTTGGGGGCTGCAGAAAGGATGCAAACAGAGCTTTTCAGTGTGTTCTTTGACTCTGGGAGGCCACTGACAATGGCAGCAGTGTAAGCCCATGTGCTGATTGATAAGTTTGATGCTGGGCTGTTGAGGACGGTTGTTGCAGACAGAATAAAACAAACAGAGGTTCAGAGGAAATAGGATGATTTAGCTGATTTGTATTTTAAAACAAATCACAATAAATGTTCTGGGTTTCCATGATTTTCCCATACTAAAAAAATCTTTAATGTATATATCATAATAAAGATGAAAAATAACGGGAAACACAACCACACACAGGGATTTTCATAGAAGAATTTACAGCTCGCAAAAGTTTGGTTTTGTAGACTGTAAAAAAAAACCTTTTTAAATATGGGTTGGTATACAATGAATTGTGCAATGTCCTTTATTTATAAGTAATCCAACCAAATTGTTAACAAGCCAGGTGGCAGGAAGTATTTTTTAACCATTAGTATACAAAAAAATCCTATATTTATGTACAAAAAATATGATTTGTGTCAAGGCTTTGGTTGAGGTTTGAGGACCCAAATGCAGAGGCAGAGAGGCTGAGGTGATTTCTTGTAGTTTTAATGGAGAGAAACAGTAAACAAAGGCAGGAATCCAAAAATCCAACTAATAATGTAAAGCAAACCAGAACTTTGGAGACATCTTGGTAAATATGGGAGAATTATCCTGCCATAATGCAAGAGCACATAATTTCAATTTGAGAAAAGAATTTCATCTTCTTTCACTCAAAACTTATAATGCTCACACTCAAAACATGCGCTCTCTCAAATATTTTCTCTTCTCTCTCAAATCTTTGTTTCTTCTCTCAGATTTAATGCTTCTTGCACAGATATTTTCTCCTCTTGCTTGCCTCCTTCTCTTTGCGCACAAACCGCGCTCTGCTCGAATCTCGATTACGCTTGCAAACCCGTAGGCTCTGCTTGCGGATTTTTTTTGCTCTCTCTCAGATTGGATCGGATCGTCGCCTAGCAACCTTTCCAGCCAATAGAACGACAGCCTCAGAAAGGGTGCGCTTGTTTAACCCTACTGAGTGTGCCTCTGATAAACCTTACCGACAATAAAATGGCTTTTTATGCTGGGAGAAAGCACCTTAAAGGCACATTATGCAACATTTTTCAGTTAATTAATGTGTTCCATAACGTTTTGGATGATTAAATGAGTCATTTCAGGTTGAACAAAGGTATTCCCGGCGCCCTGGTGGTCTTTGGGGAAAAACCGCACTTGCAAATGCAGTAGCCCTCGACCCGCACCCACAGGCTCAGAAGTCGCGCGAGAGTCGGTCTTGCTTTACGGCGAGAACTGCTACACGCCCCCAGTTAAAAGCATGCTCGTTGCTAGCACAGTGGTGATCTTTGTGCAGTTATTATGGCGGAACCAGCGTGAAAACAGCGAAAGCCCATGTCGGAGCAGGCAAGAAAGAGGAAAAGGGCTCCGGACAGAGAGAGGAGTCGTACACGGGTGAACATCGGGCAAGCTTTTTCCGAATGGCGAGAGCTAAAATAAAAAGAAGGCTGCAAGGCTGACGCGGACCTCGCGTTTCTGCTGATGCGATTGTAAGTAACATTGGAATGGTTTCTCTCTCTCTGTGTGCATGTTCATACTTTCACTGTGTTAGTCATTCGTTGCGTTCGCCTGTCTGCTAAGCTCAGAACAACCGCGCCTGACTTGACGGAGAAACCAGGAGAACAGCTGAGCATATTTACGACAGTGCACTTTTACTTTCGCCCTCTGGGGGAAGCCTCGCTGGAAAATCCACACCAGTTGCAACTATTATTTGGAACCTTTGGTTATTTTGAGTTCACTTAGGGACATTGCTTGTTGATTTTTCCAGTAGTCTTTAAAACTCATTTCTGACACATAATAATTAGTTTTATAAAAGAAGAAAAGGTTTGTAATGATAAAATGTATTATACTTCAGAAATAAATCTGAGTTGGTAATGTTGGTTACTTACATTTCTCAAGTTTTACAAATTAAAACACTATCTCCTGCTTCTTTACAGAACTGCAATCTTTCGCCTGTTTTGGTGTAGACAATATTTAGTTTTTTTAATTGGGACTAGTTTTGTAGCCCAATATTAATTGTAGTAACAGTTGGATTCTAGCTTGAATAAAATGTACATTTCGCACTCCTACCACTCATGCACTACCTAGAAAACAGCCAATCAGGCGCTGCTAAGTGAAAGTGACAGGAAAGACCGGGCAGGAACTCAGACGGAGCAGCAGCAGCTACCAGGCAGTGAAGCTGCGAGAGGAAAAGAAGTGACTGCTGCAACATCGCTGTATCGTAAATTATAAACATCTTATTCACAACAAATTATTGATAGAGACAAGTGGGTTGGTACAACATTTGCTAGGGACAGGTCCCTATTGTCCCTATGCAAACCTACGGCCATCTTTCAATGCACCACTTTGTTGTTTCAGACTCCTTCCAACTTTGCCCCAGTGTGGCAGCAGAGTTGATTAAAAGTGGTTCAAAAAATCAGGTCTTTTGGTTTGTAGCACTGCTGCCTTGCAGCAAAAAAGGTTACCGGTTCGATTCCAGGCCCAGGGTCGTTCTCCATGGGGTTTGCATGCTCTCAATGTTCATGTGCCGGTTTGCACCTGATACTGCAGCTTCCTCTCACAGTCCTGAAACATAACTGGTTAATTGGCTTCTCTAAATTATCCCTAGTTGTGTGTTTGTAAATGGTTGTATGTCTCTGTAGACCTCTGTGTTGCCCTGCGACAGACTGGCAACCAGTCCACAGACTGTCGGAGATAGGCACCAGCCCCAACTTGACCCTGAATAAGCAGGAGAAGACGAATGGATGGAAGTTCTGAAAGCTCTACTGGAATGGTTAGTTCTCCACCTTTTTCTCTAAAAGAATCTGAAAGTTCCTTCATTAACATCAGGAAATATATATCAGTATTTAGTGATGGGTTTCTAACAGAGAAATAACAAAAATAATATGATATCCTGTCCAGTATAGGCCTTAAAAAATAGCATCTGTGCCAATCTTACAGAATTCTACATGACTTGATCAGTGAGATCTGGTGTAGATGATATTATCTTGGTTTAAAGGAAAAGTCCGGTTATATTCAGAATTTAAACTTCTGAAAGTACTTTAAATATGGAATTATTACATGCTGTTCAATAAATAATAATTGTTTTAATTCAGAGTAATTTTCATGTGAATGTGCTTTACTGGAGGCATCCATGTTTGTCAAAGAACACTACTGCCACCTACTGGTTTGTGACGTCACGGTGCGGTATCGGCTGTTGATCAAGTCCCAGTGCTGTATCTGGTGTTTGTCACAACGCGCTATTATCCAAGTCATCTTGAAAACATTCTTCTTCCAAATGTTGGCTACATATTACGGGTTTTTTCTCTGGCCAGAAGTTCGATGGCAAATCCTCCCTCTTCAAGTTGGCGATCCAACGACCAACCCGTCCGTGGAGGATCAGGAATCAGAAAGGGGAAATAACTCTTTTTTCACTTTTACCCGATGTATTCCAGCATCCAGCTGCCATGCACGTGGGCATTGTCAGTTTCACTATAGCTCTGGTGAATTTCAATGGTGAAGTCCTCTGGAAATCTTCAATAATTGTTGTTGATTGCAGATGTGTCTAGTAGTTCCCATTGATTTTGCTTGTAAAGCGGGGAGAATGGCGCTAGGCTTACCGCACCGTGACCAGAGATGGGAAGTAACGAAGTACAAATACTTCGTTACTGTACTCAAGTAGATTTTTCTGATATTTTTACTTTACTTTACTACTTATTTTTATGGCGACTTTTTACTTCTACTCCTTACATTTTTACACAAATATCTGTACTTTCTACTCCTTACATTTTAAAAAATTGGCTCGTTACTTTAGTTTTGAATCATTTCAATGGAGTTACTGTTATTATTTTTCACGTCATCAATACTGTGAAAACGGAGCCGTTTTCCCCCTCTGTTCCCAAAGTGTAGCCGCCGTCTATCACACACAGCGTCACATCCTTCACTACATTTCCCAGCATGCACCACAGACCGGCCGTCATGGCGGTAATTCTCACTAGTTCCGAAATTACAACGTCACCTTTTATTCAACACTTTACTTACTCACCAGCGTAGCAAACTCTGAAGGTACCCACTGCGATAGCTTTAATATACATTCCGTAGTCGGCAATAAAACTTCCCAGTCAAATCTTCCCTTAGTCCGTCAGCATACTGGTCCGTGTGGAAACACGTACCGCATCGGAGCCAGTCTCTTATCTATTGTCCCAGGGCATTAAAAAAGACTATTAGGGGGCAGCGGTGTTAAGTGGGATTTCAATGTATGTAATAATTGTTTGCATGGTAATAAGTAGGTGAAATGGTAATGTTAGTATGGTTAAATTATTTCATTAATATGTATGTTTTTGTATGAATGATGCTATTGTCTGTTTTTATTTTTCTACAATGTTAACTGTGCTTTATTGGGGATTTGCCTTCCTGTTTAATTGGGCTGTCCCAATTGGCTGATTATTGGTGGGTCTATTTAAGGGGCACACACACAATGGCTTAGGGGTCTGCTTGGAGAGACTGGTTGGAGAAACTGCTTTTGAAGGTCTGCTTAGAGAGACTATATTTAAAGTCAGCTTGCTGTGAGGCTGTCAGTGTTTTGTATTGCCTGCAATGGCCGGTTTTGTCTTCACCGTTGCACCAGTAAATAAACCGCTACACGCTTTTGAACTCGCATTTTGTTGTCAGCTGGTTCTTACCACCTTTTTGCAAGTCATCTGCTTACACCTCCTCTGACGTGAGACGGAAGCTGGCGAGCCGTTATCTCACAAATACCAAATTCAATCTAATTGGATGGGAATCTACGTTGCATTTGACGCACCACTACAAGATGAATCGACAGATTCGGCGGTATTCATTCACGGCAAATCATTGCAGCTTGGTGGCGGTGGCGTTAGCATAGTAGCATGGACGACGAGATGATTGAAAATGAACACAACGGAGATCTAGTGCTATTGGCAGACATCCATTTAAAATGTAGGCAACGGCATGAAAAAAGTGGTTTCTACTTTTACTTTTATACTTTAAGTAAATTTACAAGCCTGTACTTTGTTACTTTTACTTGAGTAAAGAAGTTTAATCAGTACTTCCACTTTTACAAGAGTATTTTTTAACACAAGTATCTGTACTTTTACTCAAGTACGGAAAGTGAGTACTTTTGCCATCTCTGACCGTGACGTCACTGCTGGAAGATGGCAGGAGGGAGGGGCTACTATATTAGGGCAAAGATGGCCGCTCCCAGACTCAGTGATCGCAACGAAAACTATTTTTTTTATTTTTTAATGATTAATGCAAAATTTATAAAATTACCGCAAACGTGTTCATTTTAGGTATAAACAATGATAAATTGATCATTACTTGCTGACCAGACTTTTCCTTTAAATATCATCACAAATTCTACAAGAACCTGGTTAAGAGAGTCTAAAACTGGAATACATTTTTTGAAAGGAACCTAAAGTGGCATAATAATGTCTTGTTTTCAGCATCACTCTGAAACAAGTCCTCGTTTTTACAACAAAAGAAGAGAGAAGGTAATGTAAGGAAAGCCGAAGGTGCTTACAACTCTGAATTTTGCCCTGTTTTATGACTGTGTGTGATCACTTCTAAAGCACACTCATTTAAATGACTACAAAACAGGACTTAAATTTTAACTGGATTTGCTCTAAATAAGAAAAAAAGACCAGACCTTTAAAACATTGGTCTCAGTTGTTGGAAAACGTCTCTGGCATCAAAAGAATGAAAATGAAGCTTTTGTGATCTTCTCATACCTCAGTGTAATAAATGCGTCCACCAGGTGGGGGATTATGAAGTGTGACTTCATTATCCATTATCTATATAGGCCATTATATCTATTTATATTACTCTGTTTCTTCCCATTTTCTTCCTCTAACCTTGTGAATTATGTAATGAAGAGGATTTCTATTACCTGGCAAAGAGGGATTTCTGCTTCAAGCAACTAGACTGCTTAAGGAGATTAAATAAAACAGAAGAAATACTATGGGGTACTATGTAATGAAAAAAACTATAACATTTATTCATCTTTTTAGGTAATTTAGGATTTAACAAGCTTTTTCTGATGAAGCTTAACTCCCTGTGATGAAGTACTGTTTTTAAAGCTCCTGTCACACCTTGACAATTTAGCCATGTATGCCCGAAAAATCTGGCAAAAACTCTGGCATACATTTGATAAGTTATGGGTACTTTTTATCAGTTAAGAGCACGCCACGCTGAAGTACGCTGAAACACATCAACTTACGGTGAGTACGTCGAGAAACTTTGAGCACATTTCTCGACGTATGCCAGCGTCTGCCATACGTGGGCCATAAGTTACAGGTAAGCTATGTGATCATTGACATTTGTTAAGTGTAAGTTGCTCATAAGTCGGGGTGTCTAGCTTCTCCAATACCTATGAGTACCGTGTGCATAACTTATTCGTAATGTGGAGTTAGGAAGCCGAGACAGAGGCCTTTCTTTCAAGAAATAAGGTTCAAATTTATTTAACATCCCCAGACGGAGAGATAAGGCTCTGACTGAGGAATTTCAGTACATATATTTACACCTTACAAAATCCCAACACACACACACTCCCCCCAGGGGAACTAACCCACCCCCTGCATAAAGAATTTTCTCACACTTGAACGTTCGGAGGAAAAACAACCTGAGTTCATCCAGGCCGTTCCCTGTGAGGTTAATGTATCTTTCACTGGTCAGATTGATCTCCTCAAAACATCAGTTTCAGCTTCCTTCATGCCATGAAGGAAGCTGTGTAACTCATTCTCTCATAACCTTCGTTTGTGAGGCTAAAAACAGACATACCTCAAAATTTTTTACTCCTCAGTAACTTATCAAGAACTTCTCTCCAACATATCAGCGTATCTGACGTGTTCCAGACGAGCGCTGAACGTGTTTCTAACTTCCAGCTACTGTATAATGGCGTATTGGCAGCGTTTTGGTATAAAGGGGGTTCACAGGAGGAAACCGTCAGTTCTCCTCCAGACTTCATCCCCATCATAGGGTGAGCCAGAAGGTGAGTGATGGATCCTCCCTGCGTTCACGCCCACCACCAACACACTTCCTAGCAGACATGACGCTCAATCTGCTGACACTAGAAACCTGCTTTCTTTCTTTTTATGTTTTATTTTTATTTATAATTTTTTTGGCAGGGCAGTAAACAGCAGCTAGGTTAATTTCGAGATCAAAGACATCTTTTTATGCAGACCGGGCACCTCTGGGCGCAGCGCTTCCCCCCCTCAGGAGCAGCGATGCACCTGAGGGTAGCAGCTTTAACTGATGCTTCAATGCCATTGAAGTGATGCGCAAGCATCATTTCATGGGCATTATGCTGCTGTGGGTTATGCAGAAGTTAGGCTGTTGTTGGTCAGAAGTTCTGGACTCGTTATGAATACTCCATGAATACGCCCAAAATTGAAAAAATACGTAGAAAATTCAGCGTATGCCAGCGTTTTAGGAGATTCTGGGACGCTGGATAAATCAGCAAGGTGTGACAGGGCCCTAAAATGGGAAATTGCCTGTAGTTATTTTCATGACCATAAGGCGCACCGTACTAAAAGGCGCAGTCTCAGCCATGTGTGCCATTACTGTATTTTACACACACATAAGGCGCACCGGACTATAGGGCGCGGGTTTTATATACCGGTACATGTCCTCTACTACGTTTAAATACCTCTACTGCGTATTTAAAAATAGATCGGGTTTATAAATAAAAAATAAACCCGGGATTACTGGATGACACAATAAGGGAAACTAAAATCCACGCAGCTGAAGCATCTTTGCTGCTTTCAGCTTCAAAATTCAAGTAGCGCACGCGTTTTTGCTGCTTCTGCTGCGTGCCGTCTGAACATATCATTAGGAAGAATCAGATCTCTGATATAGGAAGTAGCTTAATGTTGAAGTAATTTATATTTGAAAATTAGGATTTTCTGTTATATTCTGGATTTAATGGAAAGTCAGTAAAGATAGGATAAATAGGATATCTCTTTTCAAGTCTTTTCATAATTCTCCCCCCAAAAGAATTCTGTCCTTTATAGGTTCTGTGTTACAACAGAGTATTAGGGCCAGGCTAGAGATTTTTTTTTTTCGATTTTGAGAATAAAGTCGTAACATTATAAGAATAAAGTCGGAATATTATGAGAATTAAGTTGAAAATAATGAGAATGAAGTAATCGTACAACAACCCATTTCACAAAGAAAGTTTGGAGCTCCGCCCAGCAGATGACGGCCGACCAGCTCTACCAATCAGCAACCAGAGTCCACTGTGACATCCTGTCCAGTTTGATGCTGCTGCTAAAGGATTTCCTTATTTGTCATACCGATGCTAAAGGATAACTTCTCATGATTCCTCATTTAGGGAAGAAAGTGCTTTTTGTAAGAGTTGTCATAAAATACAACTTGTTTCTCATAATTTAGGACTTTAATCTCTTAATATTAGGACTTTTTATTTTCATAATTTTACGACTTTATTCTCGTAATTTTATGACTTTCTTCTCATAATGTTATAACTTTATTCTGGTAATATCAACTTTATTCTGGTAATTTACGACTTTATTCTCGTAATGTTACAACTTTATTCTTGTAATTTTATGACTATTCTCGTTGCGACTTTATTCTTGTAGTTTTACGACTTTATTCTCATAATGTTTGCAACTTTATTCTCGTAATGTTACGACTTTATCCATGTAATGTTACAACTTTATTCTGGTAATTTTATGACTATTCTCGTTGCGACTTTATTCTTGTAGTTTTACGACTTTATTCTCATAATGTTTGCAACTTTATTCTCGTAATGTTACGACTTTATCCATGTAATGTTACAACTTTATTCTGGTAATTTTATGACTATTCTTGTTGCCACTTTATCTTGTAATGTTACAACTTTTTCTCGTAATTTTAGGACTTTATTCTCGTAATCTTACGACTTTATTCTCGTAATGTTACAACTTTATTCTTGTAATTTTATGACTATTCTTGTTGGGACTTTATTCTTTTAATGTTACAACTTTTTCTCGTAATTTTAGGACTTTATTCTCGTAATGTTACGACTTTATTCTCGTAATGTTACAACTTTATTCTTGTAATTTTATGACTATTCTCGTTGCGACTTTATTCTTGTAGTTTTACGACTTTATTCTCATAATGTTTGCAACTTTATTCTCGTAATGTTACGACTTTATCCATGTAATGTTACAACTTTATTCTGGTAATTTTATGACTATTCTCGTTGCGACTTTATTCTTGTAGTTTTACGACTTTATTCTCATAATGTTTGCAACTTTATTCTCGTAATGTTACGACTTTATCCATGTAATGTTACAACTTTATTCTGGTAATTTTATGACTATTCTTGTTGCCACTTTATCTTGTAATGTTACAACTTTTTCTCGTAATTTTAGGACTTTATTCTCGTAATCTTACGACTTTATTCTCGTAATGTTACAACTTTATTCTTGTAATTTTATGACTATTCTTGTTGGGACTTTATTCTTTTAATGTTACAACTTTTTCTCGTAATTTTAGGACTTTATTCTCGTAATGTTACGACTTTATTCTCGTAATGTTACAACTTTATTCTTGTAATTTTATGACTATTCTTGTTGGGACTTTATTCTTTTAATGTTACAACTTTTTCTCGTAATTTTAGGACTTTATTCTCGTAATGTTACGACTTTATTCTCATAATGTTACAACTTTATTCTCGTAATTTTATGACTATTCTTGTTGGGACTTTATTCTTTTAATGTTACAACTTTTTCTCGTAATTTTACGACTTTATTCTCGTAATGTTACAACTTTATTCTCGTAATTTTATAACTATTCTTGTTGCGACTTTATTCTTGTAATGTTACAACTTTATTCTCGTAATTTTAGGACTATTCTTGTTGCGACTTTATTCTTGTTATGTTACGGCTTTATTCTCGAAATAGAAGGGGAAAAAAATTTTCCAACCATGGCCCTAATACTCCTTCGTTCTGTGTTAAATGGCCCCTCTACTGCTATAAAAACAGACGCATTCTCACTCTTCTGGCAGCAAGGCTAAATGTAACAGATCGTTTGAGATAATTTGACCTTTAAGTCAGGAAAAAAGCCATTTGGAGAAAGATTACAAGTGAAGGCAAAGGAGGAAGTAAATCCTTCAGCTCTTTGGTTGTGTACTTCATTATAAAATAGAATTAAAAATGGAATCCCCAGATTATCTGTAAAACTTCTGAAGTCTACAGCAGAAACAGTCTTAAGGTGTATTATCCTAAACTAAGGATTAGTTTTTTTTCCTCCATCTAGCCTTCATTTTTGGAACTTTGCTGTTTATTTATGCACATGCATGGCTTGCAAAGCCGTTGTTGAAAGTGAGATTGCAAATACCCTCAATATTTACTCTTAAGCGTCTTGTAAAAACACCCTGTTAGAAAACATCCTTAAAAAAAAACCCCAAAACGTTTTGAGATAGAGCAAAGCATCAAATTCTAAAGATCCGGGGGAATGTTTGCTAAATACCAGCAGTGTTTTATACCCTTTTATCAAAAAGTTTTTTGCTTTTCTCCACCCACCTCACTGACATCTGTAAATATTCTTAATATTAATATCAACGCTGTAGTTGTCACAGATGCCAGCAGGGATTTGTAATGTGCTTTAGATGTCTAATGCCACGTTTTCCTTTTACTCCCTTATCCATCACATTCTGGTTCCAGCCTGTTTTCCGTTTTTAGGAAAAGGGCATCAAATCCCATGACTTTTCTTCAGGCTTGTTTTGCTTTCTATGTTAATTAAAACAGATTGGAGTTAGAGGCCTCTTGACATAAGATCATTTAAAAAACTTATATTTTTTTTTGAAGCCCAAATAAAAAGTTTAATTCATTTGAATCATCTTAATGAAGACAGACAAGGATAAATAGGAAATTATTTAAAATATTGTAAATAAATTATGCTACAGAAATCTAAAATAAAAAATAAAGTACAAAATACTGTTTGATGCTGAGTGCCATGAGTGCAATTCCGTTCATTTCTATAGCGCCAATTCACAACACACGTCATCTCAAGGCACTTTACATTTTAACCAGATCATTCAACCAGATTGATTCAAAGTTTTCTATCTAAGGAAAACCAGTGTTAAAGCTTAACGCAGTTTATTGAAGTAAAACTGCTGCAGGTGTTGTCAGCAACTAGGGCAGAAAGCTCTGGAAATGGAGACAGAAGATCAGTGACCAGGTTAGCTTTACGTTTAACGTAATGTTCACTAACCTTCTCTTAAGGGTTGGTTATCCTCCCGCAGCAGTGTGTCAAGGTTAGCTTGTCACATGTATGATGCAGATATTTTTGATTCTTGATTTTGTTGTAAAAAGATGAATCTTGGCTTTGGTCGGCACTAATTGCATCCAAATTGGAACAAAGACAAGAAGAGAAGGAGGATTAGCCGTTACATTTGAACTAAATTTAAACCTCAGACTAGATCCAAGCAGCAGTGGCGGCGGAGAGACGTGGAAATACACAAGTTTACCCGACGAACATTTAGGTATTCCTTAGATCCAGAGGATAATTCTTAGACTGAAGGTTTACAATTCAATTCAGTTTATTTCTTTAGCGCCAAATTCATAACACATGTCATCTCAGGTCACTTTCCAGTTCAGCAGATCATCCAGTCAGATTGATTCAAAGTTTTCTATCTAAGGAAAACCAGCTGATTGCATCGACTCATTGACTCTTCAGCAATCCCTCACACTAAGCATGCTTGTAGCGACAGTGGAGAGGAAAAACTCCCTTTGAACAGGAAGAAACCTCCAGCAGAACCAGGCTCAGTGTGAGCGGCCATCTGCTGAGGCCCACTGGGGTTCAAGGAGACAGAAGCAGACGTAGAAAAAGAAGCATAGATACAAAAGGCAACTGTCAACCAGCTCCACAGGCGGCCCCGTCCAGGAAACACACAGCCAGGCAGACGAGCTCCGAGCCAGCTCCCATGTCAGAGGATGAAGAGAGCACATCCAGTTAGTCACAGTCAGAGAAACAGGACTACACTGGAAAACAGGCCAAGCTCCAACATCTAGAAACAAAGGTGTTGATGGCAGCAGCACAGCTGATATTTCTCTCCAGGATGGAGTCACAGCCAAACAGGAACAGACCAGATGAAGCTACTATGAGAAAAAGCAGAGAGAGCAGAACGTTAGAGATTGAACTAACAGATTCTGCAGAGTGGGAGAATAGAGATAGAATGAAGCAGAATGATGAAAAAGGGGTCCCTTTGTCCTCCTGGGCACGAAATGGGCTCGTTCACCCTCTCACACTCGTTTAAAAGACGTTCCCTCTCTGGAGCGGGTACAGGGTTGTGCATTCTTCTTTAAATTGAGCACTTTTCAAAACATTTGGGAAAATCCTCCACTATACCTTTAAGTTTGATCCTCCAGGTTCAGAATCAGAATTACATTCCATGCGGGAAATTCTTTTCTTGCAGTGCAACCATTTACAGAAGGGAGAAAAATAAGATTTTAAGTATAATAGAATAAAACTAAGATTACACCCCTCCCATATAAACAGTGTGAAATAAGATATAAGAATAAAATAAGATAAGGTAGAAAATAAAATACAGACGAGAATAAAAATAAGGATCTCATGTTTATACAATCAACATTACTTACATTTTACAATGCTGCGCAGTACCTAAATTACTATTACTGCACATGGCTGTGTTATTGCACATAGTGAAGTGATGAAATGAGTAAATAATAGGTAATGAAATTAAATGACTGTCAGAGAGGAGAACAGCTCTTTGCTTATCTCTGCATTTTAATGGAGCCATAATAGCTGTCGCAGTCTTTTCTTGATGAGTCACTTTGATTCAGGAAATCGCCTTGAAACAAACAGCGGTTGCTTTGTGTGAAATTTTGGCATTTTTATGTAAAAAGTAATTAAAAATTCATTAAAGTTCCCTCATAAACATTTATATATCACCTCTTCTTGTAGCAGTGCTAATGCTGAGGTAACATATAGAGGACACTTTGATTTAATCTGTAGCGGCCGGTGGGCAGAGCCAAAGCTGAGTTCTTAATCCAAGCAAGTTTTCTCAGCAGTAACTTTTGTTCTTGCATGCTTTGTAGGTTACTATGACCTGGCACTGCTGCTTCAGAACAATGGATCCATCTGTGTAAGCTTTCCTTGTGTGCCGCCTGCATAATGAGGCAAGGTTTCTCCAGTGATGAACCCTCATTCGTTTAATTTTAGACGCTGTGTGCCTCCAGTCCAGCCTTGCCAGCAATCTTCTGTGCTTAATGAAAACATAACAGTCTGTTTAGTCGGTCCAGGCAAGATCCCCATCATCTCCCTGTCCTCCAGGCCAAATCTACTACCGGCTCACCCCCACCCCTCTGTGATCCAAACTGTCCCCTCTGTCCCTGGCCACTTTGTCTCCCCCTTTCCTCATTTTCAATGCTTCCCTCTGGCTGTCCGCATGCCTGAATGTCAGCCAAACATGTTCTGCTCCCAGCCTGTGGATCAGGCAGGCTTCTTCCATCTCCCCGTCACTTTCCAGCTTTGTGCTGTGATTTTTCAGCTCCATTCAGCTTCTCAGTCTCTTCTAGCAGAAAGCAAAATGTCTGACCCCTTATAAATCTCTGTTTGCATCCCTACAGGTGTCCATCTGCCCCTCCAAGCTATACTGCTCCTTCTAGCTTGTCGATTTCTAGCTCTGGTCTTCTCTGCTCTCTGTGTCCATCTTCCTTGCTCCATTACTCTTTCTCTTCACTTATCTCACTCTGCAGCCTTATTCTCTTGCCTTTTTTGCTCCTCTCTTGGCCCATTCAGCTGCTCAGCCTGTTTAGCCTGACATCTGAGTCTGGGGAAGCTGCCTTGTTTCTCTGAAAGCAGACTGGGAGACATTAAGCCCTGCCAGCTTCTGATGTCCTTGCTAGAAGACAGTCAGACAGAGACACAGAAACACAAAGCAACAAACCAGTTGCATTATCTGCACACAGAGCATAGCCAGGATGACATAAAGAAGATTAATTTGGATTAATAGCGTCAATTCCCATCATGTCATCTCAGGTCACTTTCCAGTTCACCAGATCATCCAGTCAGATTGATTCAAAGTTTTCTATCTAAGGAAAACCAGCTGATTGCATCGACTCGTTGACTCTTCAGCAATCCCTCAAACTAAGCATGCTTGTAGCGACAGTGGAGAGGAAAAACTCCCTTTGAACAGGAAGAAACCTCCAGCAGAACCAGGCTCAGTGTGAGCGGCCATCTGCTGAGGCCCACTGGGGTTCAAGGAGACAGAAGCAGACATAGAAAAAGAAGCATAGATACAAAAGGCAACTGTCAACCAGCTCCACAGGCGGCCCCGTCCAGGAAACACACAGCCAGGCAGACGAGCTCCGAGCCAGCTCCCACGTCAGAGGATGAAGAGAGCACATCCAGTTAGTCACAGTCAGAGAAACAGGACTACACTGGAAAACAGGCCAAGCTCCAACATCTAGAAAACAGCTAGTTTACATGCAAAGTCAATGGTTGACATGCATTAAGGCGGAACACAAGGTCCTGCAGTGCGTCATCAGCTTCTGAGCATCTAAGGTGCAAGATGTGCTTCAGAAGCAGCAGCTGCTGGAGTTGGAAAAATTTTACTTTAGCTGCAGGACGCCACATCAACCAATCAGAGAAGCTGATCTGGGAGCTGGCAGGGAGTCAGACACAGCACTGCTGATGCAGAGCGCTATGATCACTCCTCTGAAACAGTTTATTAACGCCTAAATTAACGTAAAATGTAGAAACCTGCCGGCAGAATATGTTCGCTTTTATTATCCTGCTGCCTGCAGTTTGTAGCACAGACCATGAACAGCAGCGGAAACCCCCAGCTGCTGCAGGGGATTCCCAGTGACAGCAATAATATTTAACCCTTTATAGCCGGGGTCTTTAACGTTATCCAGGCCAAGGACCCCCAAACTGATGGCGAGATGGAGCGGGGACCCCCTAATTATTTATATTGTATGAAATTGTGTTCTATCAAACTGCTCCTATAGTCACTCTATTAAATATTAGTATTGTAACTAAAGTAATCCCTCCCTGGGATTATTAAAGTATTTCTGATTCTTATTCCTGGTTGATGGGACAGGTGTTGTGAATGAAATGGTGCCCAGTTTGAAAGAGCTACTGTGTGTCGCTGAATGTGAGCATTGATGACTGAAAGACATCTTCTGCCCCCATTTATCTGTTTACTACAGTCTGTTGGATTCATGTTAATGTGGATTTAAAGACATTTCAATTAGTAGAAAAAAATAGCAGGAGGAATATAAAAAAAAAGCCTAATAAATCAAAACTTTCGCGACCCCCATGCAGTACCTCCAAGGACCCCCTAGGGGTCACGGACCCCCTGTTGAAGACCTCTGCTTTATAGGACAAGTTAGTGTTTTTGATCACTTGCACATTCCTTACAAATGGAGTCCCCACGTCCATCATTGAGGTCTAGAAGCACAAGATCTATATCCAGCCATTCAGCAAAGATGCTGCTACATGGCTGGACATCTGATTTGGGCATTTGGCCAATTAGATGAACCCTTGAATCAGGGCTCGACATTTTTATTTATCACTCAAAATTACTTTAAAATCACCGACATTCACTGAAAACGACCCACAAGCGTTGCCGGCACCATCTTTGTTGTTTTGTACACATTCTCGCGTGATTTGAAAAAAACACGTGATTTTCCGCCAGATGGCGTGATTCAGCTCTTGGGGAGAGAATTCTGCAGAGCAGCAGCTGGATGATGAATTTAATCTATACTATAATACACGCTGGATTAAAAATGATCAGTCAGGGATTAGGAAAATTATAATAATAACTGTTTGCGCACAGTGTAAATATTTCTATCACATGGCAGTCTTCTGTACAGTGATGCAGGTCATACATTAAAAATGTTCATTAAATTTTTTCTCTTAGACATTGGAGCGGTGCATTTAAATGTTATAGAGCTAAACATGTTAGATTGGTGAGTAGTAGTAGTGTAGGTTTTTAACCTGTAAAGTTTTTTTTTGATTTTTAACATTACAATTTATATTTTTCCAAGCACACAACAGTTTAAAGCAAAGTTTAGTTTGAAAAGAATGTGCAGGAAGGATTGAAAAGCATGTTAACACGGTAATGTAGGCTGGAGTTCATTATCTGACGCATGCAGATACACACCAGGAACCTGGAAACTTAAAAAATACTGAATCACAAAAAACATTTAACATGTTTCATTGATATTTTTACAAAAATGAATATTATGAACTATATTGATCAAACTATATACTGGGCAAGTAAAAATTGTTTCTGGGCAAATGAAATGTAAAAGTCACTTGCCCTTTGGGCAAGTGGTAAAATTCCTTAACGTCAACCCCTGCTTGAATGATATTTTACCTACTGGAAATTAAGTTGAAAAAAAGTTAACAAGTCAAGAAAAAAGGTAAAAAGCTGATTGAAAAGTTAAAAAGTAAAGTAAAAAAGTTAATAAGCCTAGTTAACAATTATATTTAGGTTTTAAAAACAAAAAAATGTAAGTACCAGTTTTAGCATTAATGCCGCTAAGGTTATGTTTTACCAAAAAAAACCAAACGTTTCTTTCACTTTCAGAGTGTTTTTCATGGATTTTTTTCTCAAAGCACTTTTGTTATTTTTATGTTTTTTTTTTTTTATTTCAGGCAGTTGGCGTTTCTTGTTATTACATTGACGTTCATTTTTTGAATGTTACAGAGGTAATGAGGTCTTTTCCTGGATTCCAACGTCACCACTGGCTTGAAATTTAGATTTTCAAAGGATTTCACTGAGTGTCCTATAAAGGGTTAAAGGCAGGATGGTAATCTGGATGAACTGACTGCACAGAACATGTTTTCAGGTGGACTTTCTCACTTACAGTTGTAGCCATTCAAAATTTCACCACTTTCCTTGGATGATCCTTGGCTGGCCCTTGGCGGGTTCCTTACAATTCCATTTTAAACATCAATGTTTGTACTATATATATTATTATTTCTGTCATGATTTGTGCACATTAAGATCTAAAGAGAAGCACCATCTCCTGGTCAGACCTTGTAATTCAGTGAATGGGTGGAGTCAGAGTAAAAAAATATGCACACCCAGGACAAGGCCAGTGGCTGGAAGTTGGAGGGCATTTAGCTGCTATTCTGCTGCCCTTGGTCTGGCTTTTGAATGGCTGTTACTGTAGTCTAGTAATAAAATAAGCAAATAATAAGTAATAAATTTAAATGACTGTCAGAGAGATGCTATTTGCATATCTCTGCATTTTAATGGAACCCATAAAAGCTGTCGGAGTCTTTTCTCAATTAGTTGATTTGATTCAGGAAATCGCCTTGAAACAAACAGCATTCAGTAAAGAAATGTGCAAGAGGGGGGTCACTCCAGTGGCTGGGAGTTGGAGGGGATTTCTCTGGGAGTTGGAGGGAAGTGTGCTGCCTGGGTTTTTACTGTTAAGGGCCATTTTGAATGGCTGCTACTGTAAAAATATATTAAAACAAATGTTTACAAGCTTATGAAGGCAAATATAGCAAAGCTGCTCTTTACCATCGAACACAGGAGCAGCAGAAGCATCAGACGCATCTGGACACATTTTACTCGACGTCTGACCTTAATGTGGACAAGCATAAAAAATGAAGCAGCTGAAACTTTTTTGCTGCCCAAAGTGCGTCCGGTTGAACATGGCATTATTCTGGCTTTAACTTCCAGTTCTACAGAGCCGCAGCATCAGCTTATGCATTCCATAAAAGAGTGGAATACATAATAAGAATGATAACAATAATGCAAAACACACAGAGACGTGTTCAGTTACTGTACAAATGAAAAGGCACAATACCAGAGCGTGAGGTTAAATTGCAAACCCTCATCTATGGTCAGGAGTTTTGAGTCATGACTGAAAGAAGGAGATCCTGGATCCAAGCGGCTGAAATTAGTTTTCTCTGTAGTATGTCTGGGCTCTCCCTAAGAGATTGGGGGGATGGATGGATGGATGGATGGATGGATGGATGGATGGATGGATGGATGGATGGGTGGATGGATGGATGGATGGATGGTTGGATGGGCTGCAATCCAGGAAAAAGACAAAAGAAAATAAAGAAAAAAACGAAGAGCGAGAGAAACAGGAACGCACCACCAGTTAAACTGGTAGTAATCTGTTTACGCAGTGAATTTCATTCCATTATTGTAGGATTTAAATAACATTTTGTAAACGGAAATTAGAAAAACAATGTATCCTTAAACTTTGAAAAACTTGTTAGTTAAAAAAGGTTTTAGAGTATCTTTACTGTTTTCTCAAATTTCATTTATTCAAATAACAGTATTTTAATATTTTTTTATCTCAGTCATATTCTCTTCCCTTATGTGGGTGTTTCTTCTGGACTGCAAAGCAAGACGCATTTCTATTGGTCTGCTGGACGACAGAGACAACCTTTCTATCCGCTCAATGAACGCGTCAAAACGTAACATCTTTATTGGGCTTGAGAAAAATATAAAGTGATCCGGAAAATATAATTTGAAAAGAATGCAGTTCTATAGAATTTATCTGGAAAAAAAAATTAAATAAGTAAAAAAATTTGAAAAAATTAAAATAGAAAAAGAATTTGAAAAAAATATCTTAAAAAATAAAAGCACAGAAAATAGGAAAAAACCTTTTTATTAAGAAATTTTTAAAGCTTAATTTCTGGATTTTGTTCACAAAACTTGTTGTTTGGAAGAATAATATAACAAAATTTTCGAATTTAAAGTATTTTTTTCCGCTTTGCCTATCTCCTTATCTGGACTGCAAAGCAAGACGCATTTCTATTGGTTTAACTTACTAACGGTAAGTTAAACCGTTAATTGCTTTCTTGAGATAACAAGATAATTATCTCGATATCCCGAGAAAACAGTTATTGATATCTTGAGATAACGAGATGATTAACCTGTGTGAGTAATGAATGAGGCTGGCCAACAGCCCTGGATTCCCAGTCGATCCATGCCTGCGGGGCCCATAGTTGTGCAGTCACAGTACAAATCAGCTTTTTTGTTTCCTTTTTCTTTCCACTCATTGTCGGGTCGTGATGGATGAGTGGGTTGCATGGAATACAGTAGAAACTAATCTGACTGTTTTTTGATGAAAAGCTTTAATCTGGACTCATTTTGGGGGTTAACGCATCTTATAGCTGTTACAGGCGTAACATCAAGGCTGTTCAGAAAACACCTGGAGGCATAGGTGTGATTGCTTATGAATCTGAAGTGGAAGCAGATCATCAAACCAACAACATTGTTACCTTAAAGTTAAACGCAGGATTATTTACAGGATTACACATAGGCTGCCATGATTTATACTTAGAAATCAACTCCCACTGTTGTTGTATTGAAGGATGTAATCAGTTTTTACTATTAGGCAATACTAGGCAGGTGCCTAGGGCCCCAAGTTCCTGGGGGCCCCATAAAACTCTGTTTCCATGTATGATTAATACAACTATTCCTTATTTCTGCACATTAATGATGTTTTTGATAAAAATCCTTTGGCTAAAATGCCATCAGAACGCTGATAATATTAAGTGTGTCTCAGCCCCCCCCCCCCCTTCAGTGTCCACCATATTGGATCAGTCCATTTGCTGCACATGTTCAGAAAGGTCCAAACAGACAGCAGCAAACCATTTGAAAACAAACCATGCAAAGAGCAGTGTTGCCAACTTAGCGCTTTAGTCGCTATATTTAGCCACTTTTCAGACAGAAGAAATGTCTAAAAGGGAAAATATACTGTAGTTCCGTCCTTTTTTGAGTGTTCAATTAATTCTGGCATCGGTTACAGAGTAAATAAAAAAAGCTAGTTTTTTTTTTCAATACAACTTTATTGAGAATTTTGTACAAACATACAGACATATAGTTACATAGAACATTAGACAGGTTCTCTAATAACAAAAAAGAAATAAAGAAAATAATGAAAAGGAGTGTACTTACGCTATTTTTTGAAAAATCTCTCAAAAATATCTGTGGATGTGATGCTTTGTTTAGAATCAATTAATGTAAGGGCTTTTATGTATTCTTTAAATTCAAACAAGAAACATTTGAAGTTGGGGGATGTTTTGGAATGTTTGCATTTGTGTATATGAAATTTACCATAAAAAAAAATGAATTGGTTTGTAATAAAAGCAACATTCATGTCTCCATTGACAAAATAAAATATTACACTTTTCTAGTCAATTCCAATGTTTGTTTTGAGTTTACACATTATATATTGTTCAAGAAGAGTCCAGAAAGTGGTAGATTGAGTTGTAGTTCTGTCCTTCAGTCCAAACTTGGAGGTGATGGAGTCACCAAGGTAACCCACCCAACTGGGTTAACTGGGGAACCCTCTGCATATATTACGCATTACCAGGCACTGATACTTCGTATTTACGTATTTTAGGTGCTGCTCACTTTTAGAGATAAAAGCCAGATTGACTACCTTAAAATTCAAAGACACATCGTGCTTTGAGATTTTCTTTTTGTTTGTTTGGCAGCAACAAATGGTTGCCCCCTAAGTTGCATCTGAGACACGCTGGAGTTGCTGTAGACCTTCCGCTCCAAAGCTATCCCTCCTCATCCTCCTTTGTTCTCACAGGAGTGTCGGAAGTGTCTCCAAACACACATCATGCTTGAGTTGGGGTGATTAGTTTTAAGGCTTATAGGATCCAGATGAAAGGATCCAGATGGAAGCCCTCTGTTGGATTTTCCCACTGACATCTGAATAGGCACACTGTGCCTGTGAGAATCCCCTACACCTCGTCTGGAGTGGCAGGCTTAAGGAGCGGGAGCTTAACATGGCCACCTCATAGAGAAGAGGTGATTTACAGTGATCGCTGTTGGCCGAGGAGAAGCCTCTGAAATTAGTCACTGTTGAAAGAAAAAGCTGCTCTTCCATATGGTAAACACATTAATCCAAAAAAGATCTGATCTATTTTGGTTGAAACCAGTGGAGCTTTCTCCAGGGGGGGTTATAAATTCAAAATAGACGTATACCAAAACCAATCAAATGTATACTAAGTTATCACACCAGTATATTTATATGAATGCCAACAACAAAACACATCATAAAAACACTAAAAACAAAACATAATTCCATGTACAGTTTACTTTTTGTACATAAATCTTCTGAGGCTGTGAAGGTAAATCTGTGTTTTGCATGGTCCAATATTGTGTCACAAAGCTATAAAAAATAATGTAGTAATAATGGAGAAGCTATTAGTCAGCTTTATATTTATTTAATATATAAAAACTATTTATTTTCTGAGAATGTGTTTATTTAAGAGCAACTAAGCAAATGAACAAACATCGCAGATTGCTCATTCTTCTTTACCTTTTCTGCAAAGTGCTTTAAATCAGTCCTAGCTGTCTTTATCTATGCTGGATCAGATACTGATGATTGAAAAAGGAAGCAGGGAAAGCAGGATAAAGCCTTAGCCTTGCTGCATGCAGTTAGCCTTGCTGCATGCAGTTAGCCTTGCTGCAGTTAGCCTCGCTGCATGCAGTTAGCTTCACTGCAGGCAGTTAGCCTCGCTGCATGCAGTTAGCCTCGCTGCAGGCAGTTAGCCTCGCTGCATGCAGTTAGCCTCGCTGCATGGTGTTAGCCTCGCTGCAGTTAGCCTCACTGCATGCAGTTAGCCTCGCTGCAGTTAGCCTCGCTGCATGCAGTTAGCCTCGCTGCATGGTGTTAGCCTCGCTGCAGTTAGCCTCGCTGCATGCAGTTAGCCTCGCTGCAGGCAGTTAGCCTCGCTGCATGCAGTTAGCCTCGCTGCAGTTAGCCTCGCTGCATGCAGTTAGCCTCACTGCAGTTAGCCTCGTTGCATGCTGTTAGCCTCACTGCAGTTAGCCTTGCTGCATGCAGTTAGCCTCGCTGCGTGGTGTTAGCCTCGCTGCATGCAGTTAGCCTCGCTGCATGCAGTTAGCCTCGCTGCAGTTAGCCTCGCTGCATGCAGTTAGCCTCGCTGCAGTTACCCTCGTTGCATGCAGTTAGCCTCACTGCAGTTAGCCTTGCTGCATGCAGTTAGCCTCGCTGCGTGGTGTTAGCCTCGCTGCATGCAGTTAGCCTCGCTGCATGCAGTTAGCCTCGCTGCAGTTAGCCTCGCTGCATGCAGTTAGCCTCGCTGCAGTTACCCTCGTTGCATGCAGTTAGCCTCGCTGCAGGCAGTTAGCCTCGCTGCATGCAGTTAGCCTAGCCTTGGAGCTAAACCGTCTCCAATCCGATGAAAAATGGAATGACCCTTTACTCCTGATTAAAGATTAAATATTTATCTTGCACATCAAAAAAATATACATCAATATATTTTGAAATATTTCACATTTTAATTTAAAATTGAATAATAGTAAAATATATATTAGGGTGACCATATTTTCATTTGGGAAAACCAGGACACCTTGGAGCGGGGGGAGGGGGGGGGGGGGGGGGGGGGGTTGATATTGAAAGACCAAATGTCTCATCATCGGGATTTGCTCCGTGATCAGAGGAAATGTTACTTGGCGCAGAACAGTTGTGAAAATTTGAAGTTCAGTTTAATTTAATAATACAACTCTGTGAATAGTTCCGTCTGAAATTAATGAAAATAGTTGTTTTAATGGTTATAGAGTCAGATATGTGGCGGTAATGTTTGGTTTATCTAAAGGTTTTAATCTGTTACTATGTAAATGGGTTTGGCTGTAATTTAAGGACAGATTCTAATATATCTGCAGAGTGGGGACTATAAAGCTGATAGGAGTTTAATTTTTTTATTGTTGTTTTGCACAATATGCTTAACTAAGTATTTTTTGTTGTTGAATATTAGAGATTTTGCAGATATATTTTGTAGATACATTGTTTAGATTTACTTATATATTTCTACCCCTTTTATAGAATAGAATAGAAAATCCCCTTATTGTCCCACAATGGGCAAATTTACAGCAGCAGAAAGATTATTGAAAATGGTCACACAAATGAGGACCTTAGAGAAATGTATAAGAATAACATAATAGGGAAGAGTTAAAATATAAAAAATAAAATTCTGTAAAGTGTTTTAACAATATAAAACTGGGGAATAAATAACCAATATGCAGCTATGGACATTTTTACAGTAATGGATATTTGAAAATAGCAGCAACATCAGAGATGTGCAGAATGACAGCAGCAGGTTATTTAACTGACTAAGGTTTCTATCATTACATTTGATTTGATTTGTTCCTGCTCCCGGTGGTTGGAACCTTTATTCCACTCTGGATTCTTGTGAGTGTAGTCTTTGTTCACTTTAACTTTTTTTTAAATAAATAAATAAACAAACAGTTTTGAAAACCTCGGTATTCCTTCTTTTCCTGCTTTGTGTGTCAACGTTCACGGTTGCTAAGCAACAGAGCAGGCAGTAAAACCCGCCGAAGGGTAGACCTGTTCGAATTTACAGACAGAACTCTTCCGGCCTCCTTATTTTCAAGGACTTCGAAGGATCCAGTCTAGGTAGACCGCGTCCTTGGAAGGATGCGTCCTAGATTTTCGAACAGAGCCTCTGATTAAGAACAGGGCTGCCCGCACTGACGCGGCTCAGGCATTACGTCACACGGAGCGTCGTGCGCAGTGAAATCAGGACATTTCCTCACTTTCTAAAAAAAACCCGGGACGCCCGGGAGAGGACGTGAAATACGGATATGTCCCGGGAAATATGGACGTTTGGTCACCCTAATATATATATATATATATATATATATATATATACATATCTTTTTTAATGTCTTATTCAGGGTCATTGGGTGGGTGGGGGCGGCCTCTATTGACCAGCCGCCACTGGTTGAAACCTGTATGTGATGTTTCACAAAGAGAAATTAGAGTTAGTAAATAATGAAATTTAAAATAAATATACCCGTAATTTCAAACAAAATATCCTAAGTCGAAAAAGTAACGTGAACCTACTATTATGAGAAACATAGAAAATACTCCCAAATGTTAAACATACATGAACCTAAACCAAATCTAATGATAAAAAAACTTAAGGAAATGCATAAAGGTGATAGAAGGTGACAGTTCAATTATTGCCATCTTGACTATTTCTGCTAGATATTTTAGAAACATTTTAAGTGTTTCATAAAACACTTTCCAATCTGTTCTTTCAGGATAAATTATTTTAACTTTGCACATTTTTTTGCACATCAAATAAGTCACAATAAATCAAATAAATAACATTAGCTTTTAGAATAACCAAAATTCATTACAGTGATGCTTTTACCACTAAACAAATTTCCATTAGAAACTTTCAGCAAAATGCATAAACATTCAGTGGGATCCAAATTTTAAGGTCTGCTAACTGAGCAGCTTATTAGATCAGAATGTGATGTACATTATTTTACAAACATATATTTTAGTTCAACATGACAGTAACTCCTGTCTGCCACCAGTATAAAGAGTAGAACAAGTATAATGACCAATAAACCCAAAAAACATTTTTCTGCCCTGTCCATTTATCTAAAACTACTTGAAAAATGTCCTGACAGTTTTTCATCTTCATGTTCAACTGACTGGAAATGGTTGTGAAAAAGTGCTGCACATAATTTCCAGAAGTTTGTGGACTTTTTTTGTCATACAGGTAACTGCCGGAGAAGTTAATGGAGAGGTTGGTAGTATGAAGGTTATGTTAGTCTTTTGGATCTTTCAGTCCAAAAAGTCCTATCCAATCCCATCCCATGTCTTTCTTCCCAGCATTCACTATAACGGCTCTTTAGCGTGGGATGCACATGCGCATTCCTGTTAGCTTGCCTCATTCAGAATAACCTGATCCTGTAAGCGTTAAAGGAAAAGTCAGCTTCGTCAGCTCTTTATTTCAGCCCTGCTGGAGTTAAGCCTGCCAAAATGAGCCTAAATGTCAAAAAGTGTTAATTCGGGACATTTGTTCTCCGTCATACCTGCTGCTAGCATGTTCTTGTCCTAAATGAAAATGAGCATTTCCAGCTTCTACTTCCCCCTCTGGCGGTTAGGAGAAATCCACAGAAAAGCTGCACCTTCTTATAAGCTGCAGCAGTGGCGGGTGGTAAAAATTATTTTTGGTGGGGCTGATATAGCCTAGTGTATCTCTCCAACTAATCCGGAATAAGAATTGAAATTAACAATTGGACGATACATACAATTTAACAGTAATGATTTAATTTACTATATAATAACAGTAACAGTGATGATTTGGGTCACTGTGACAGGGTTCTTTGGCCTCCAAGAATCCAGGCTCAGTCGGGTTACCGGTGTTGGGGATTTATTGTGCTCAAAAACTCAAAACAGGGTGCAAAAGAAACTAAACATATACAAGATCCTCTGGGCCTCAGCCTCCCTCCAGTTACCAGCAATGTAACAAAGAAACAGAAAACAAAAATTGCCGCTCTTCTTCCCACAGCCCTCATTAAATAGTTTAAGCCCCTCCCCTCAGGCTCTCTTATTTCTGATTTCTTCTCATTAATCAGTTTTGTCCATATATTACCTCCACAAACAATTGATGTACAAAAACAAATAATTTTTACAACTTAATTCTTTTACACAGATTCATTGACTTATTCAATTACACCAAACTGGGTTTGAACCCAGCAAAGACGCAGCCAGACTGAAGATGACAAGTCCCCGTAGCATAAACACGTACACACCCACACCCCCCACACACCCACACACACACACACACACACACACACACACACACACACACACACACACACACACACACACACACACACACACACACACACACACACACACACACACACACGGCTAACCCCACTGAAATATTAAGTGTGCACCCTCAATACGCCAGCAGGTAACCAGGAACAGCTTGTGTGTTTTAAGTTCATGGAGCTACTGGTCTCAGCGCGAGTGTATTGGTCCTCACAAACACAGTATAACAGGAATGTGTGTGTGGCGCGCAAAGTTAGAGAGGTTGTTTTAAGCGACGAGGTGGATTCGTCACAGTCACAATAACCATGACATGAAATGTTCATATCCTACAACAGGGATGTTCTTCTGGCAAACGGGTAGATAAATAAGGATCTCACCGAATTTGGTGGAAGCTGCATCTCGGTCGTTACATTCGCCATCTTCCCTCTAATTGTCTGCACCTGCGCTTGGGTTCAGAAGCCTGTTAAAGCGCAGTATTTTCAGAGCCCCAAGACCATAAAGTTCTGAGACGCTGATTGGCCATTAAATTCACCTATCAATAGTACATGATTGACAGATTATCTGCAAATGTGGGTCAGTCTGATCAGCGCCCCCAGAACAGAGACGGTAGGAGTCTGTCTGTGGAAATCCACAAATAAATGACAGTAGATAGGGAAATGTAGTTTATATAATTTGTTTTGCTTATATGTAAACACTCTAGAGAGTAAAACTGACAATTTCTAAAAATATATTTTACGTTTCTCTCTTCTTATCAGGGAGGGCGGTGCCCCAGCGCCCCCTATGGGCCGGCCGCCACTGAGCTGCAGGTTCAAAAACTGTGTGGAAAAACTAGCAGCTTATATTCCGGAAAATATGGTACTTCTGATCATGACATTGTAGCTTCTAATATCCTCTCATATCTAATGAGGTTGCAGTGTCATATTCAGCCATCAAACTAATTTATTGCTTTGAAGGAACAGGAAAGATGAGGAAGATCTTTTATCTTTTGATTTACTTTCACCCGAAATCCCTTTTTATTCTGAACAACCAACGGTTGAGCCACGACGCAGACTGACCCTAAACGGCTCCTTTTTTTCTTCATAAATTTGCCTCATATATTCCGAGAAGACAATACTTGTAGGGGAGTGTTGGTCAGTGGTTAGAGCAGAGTGTTGGTGCTCTGAAAAGGTTGCAAGTACCTGGTTTGATCCCCACAGCCTCCACTCTGGCTACCTGAGCAGGACCCTTAACCCCAGACTCAATGGCAGCTCTGGAATCTATGTCTGCCTGGGGTGGCCAAGGGATTTCCAGAGGTGGATGCATGATGCCTATCCAGTGGCGGTTAAAGAAAAGGGGTGGCCATGCAGGAGCCAATGTGCCATGACAGGCGCCTGAAAACTGATAGGTGCCAAAAACATCTTACGCCTACTGATCAAAATAAACCCACAGGAAAATGAATGCGTACAACATCCATATTTTCAAATAAATCACTGCAGACAGACCAGAACTGGAAAGAGCCTTGAGATAAAATGTGTTGTTAATTGGAGCTATAGAAATAAACTGAATAGAATTTTGTTGTGAATTGTTTTTTTTCCTGCATTTTCTATTCAGTTTTTGGTTAATATACCAGCGTTAAAATGTCAAAGTAGGAAATTCTACATTATGGTATCACTGCTGCCACCATCAGGCTTTGAGGAGTACTGCTGGTTCCAGCGGTAATATACAGGTGCTGGTCATAAAATTAGAATATCATGAAAAAGTAGATTGATTTCAGTAATTCCATTTAAAAAGTGAAACTTGTATATTATATTCATACATTACATACAAACTCATATATTTCAGATGTTTATTTTGTTTAATTTTGATGATTACAAATGACAACAAATGAAAATCTCAAATTCATCATATCAGAAAATTAGAATATTACTGAAGACCAATAAAAACAAAGGATTTATAGAAATGTTGGCCAACTGAAAAGTATGAACATGAAAAGTATGAGCATGTACAGCACTCAGTATTTAGTTGGGCCTCCTTTGGCCTGTATTACTGCAGCAATGCGGCGTGGCATGGAGTCGATCAGTCTGTGGCACTGCTCAGGTGTTATGATAGCCCAGGTTGCTCTAATAGTGGCTTTTAGCTCTTCTGAATTGTTGGGTCTGGTGTATTGCATCTTCTTCTTCACAATACCCCATAGATTTTCTATGGGGTTAAGGTCAGGAGAGTTTGCTGGCCAATTAAGAACAGGGATACCATGGTCCTTCAACCAGGTACTGGTAGCTTTGGCACTGTGTGCAGGTGCCAAGTCCTGTTGGAAAATGAAATCTGCATCTCCAAAAAGTTGGTCAGCTGCAGGAAGCATGAAGTGCTCTAAAACTTCCTGGTATGTGGCTGCGTTGACCCTGGACCTCAGAAAACACAATGGACCAACACCAGCAGATGACATGGCACCCCAAACCATCACTGACTGTGGAAACTTTACACTGGACTTCAAGCAACGTGGATGAAGTGCCTCTCTTCTTTTCCTCCAGACTCTGGGACCTTGATTTCCAAAGGAAATGCAAAATTTACTTTCATCAGAGAACATGACTTTGGACCACTCACCAGCAGTCCAGTCCTGTTTCTCTTTAGCCCAGGCAAGACGCTTCTGACGCTGTCTGTGGTTCAAGAGTGGCTTGACACAAGGAATGCGACAGCAGAAACCCATGTCTTTCATACGTCTGTGTGTGGTGGTTCTTGAAGCACTCACTCCAGCTGCAGTCCACTCTTTGTGAATCTCCCCCACATTTTTTAATGGGTTTTGTTTCACAATCCTCTCCAGGGTGCGGTTATCTCTCTTGCTTGTACACTTTTTTCGACCACATCTTTTCCTTCCCTTCGCCTCTCTATTAATGTGCTTGGACACTGAGCTCTGTGAACAGCCAGCCTCTTTAGCGATGACCTTTTGTGTCTTGCCCTCCTTGTGCAAGGTGTCGATGGTCGTCTTTTGGACAACTGTCAAGTCAGCAGTCTTCCCCATGATTGTGTAGCCTATAGAACTAGACTGAAAGACCATTTAAAGGCTTTTGCAGGTGGTTTGAGTTAATTAGCTGATTAGAGTGTGGCACCAGGGGCCATCAATTTTGAACCTTTTCACAATATTCTAATTTTCTGA
Source organism: Cyprinodon tularosa (assembly GCF_016077235.1). Lineage (NCBI taxonomy): Eukaryota > Metazoa > Chordata > Actinopteri > Cyprinodontiformes > Cyprinodontidae > Cyprinodon > Cyprinodon tularosa. Next base: position 180,086 of record NW_024039679.1, on the reverse strand, counting down.
TATGATGAATTTGAGATTTTCATTTGTTGTCATTTGTAATCATCAAAATTAAACAAAATAAACATCTGAAATATATGAGTTTGTATGTAATGTATGAATATAATATACAAGTTTCACTTTTTAAATGGAATTACTGAAATCAATCTACTTTTTCATGATATTCTAATTTTATGACCAGCACCTGTATTACATCCCAAGGGCAACAACAAATCACCTGGTAGTGGTGGCCAAAGGGGTGGCCACTATTGGCTAGGGGTGCCCATTGTCCCCCTGCCCACCCCTCTAGATCCCCCCCTGCTCACACTGCTCCCCGGGCGATCAAATGTTCAATTTACCTTTTAATTTATTTTTATTATTATTACTTTCCAAAGTAAACTACACTTAAGAATCTGATTGAAAGGGTTTTGTACGGTGGCTGAGAAGTGCAAAACACATTTACAATTCAAAAACACATTAACAAATAAAAAAAAAAAAACATTTGAAGAAACAAAATTATATTTTATGAAACAAATGTATTTTTGAAAAAAAAGTTTAAATTTTTAAAAACAAATTTACATTTTAGTAAACAAATTTACATTTTAGGAAAAAAAATTCACATTTTAAATAAGTTAGATTTTAGTTGAGAGAAAGTTTCATTTTAGAGAAAAAAAAAATACATTATAGGGAACCAAATGTACATCTAAAAAAAAATTGACCGTTCGGAAACACTTGTACAAGTGCAAAGACAAAACTGCGAGTGGCAAAACACAGTTACATAGCCAAAAACAAATTAACAAGACGGCTACACAGAAAGGGAATGTCCCAGTGGCCGGATGTGATGTCACCATTACCCTGACTTGTAGTACAAACAGCTCAATCTGTAGTCCTCCTGCTTCACGTGAAAAATCTAACTTATTTAAAATGTGAATTTGTTTCCTAAAATGTAAATTTGTTTTTAAAAATTTTAACTTTTTTTTCAAAAATACATTTGTTTCATAAAATATAATTTGTTTCTTCAAATGTTATTTTGTTTTTTATTTGTTAATGTGTTTTTGAATTGTAAATGTGTTTTGCACTTCTCACCCACCATAGTTTTGGAATCATTCCACCTTAAAAGTTTCTTGACGTCTTACATTTGGCACCAATCACCCACAACCAACAGGCATTTATTAAAAATGAATAGTACTTTTTTTGTATTAGCTTTTCCAAAAAAACATCATCTTAAAAATATTGAATCTGCATAAAATCATGACTTTATTTGGCCTCCTAAATCTGCATAATCCAGATCATATCGCACGATCAGACACAGAAAATACAACTTAAATGTAGAGTCTTACTGATGAAGTAAAAGTTTGTTTGGTACAATATATCATGTGTTATTTAGATGCAATTGTTACTTAACCCTTTATACTGTAGGGCGCTCAGTGAAATACTTTGAAAATCTTATTTCCAGCCAATAGTGTTACTGGAATCCAGGACCTTATTACCTTTGGAACATTGGAAAAATATGGATATTTTGATGGCAAAAATCAATGTCAATGTAATAACAATAAACACCAACTTGCCCGAATATATTAAGAAAAATAAAAAAAGTTCTTCTAGAAGAAATTAATGAAAAACACTCAGAGAGCGAAAGAAACACATTTTTTGGGTCCAACATAACCTTAGAGGCATTAATGCTGATACTGGCACTCACATTGTTTAGTTGATAAACCTAAATATAATTGTCTTATTACCTTTTGAACTCTACTTTTTAACTTTTCAGTTAGCTTTTTACATTTTTTTCTTTGCAGGTATTTTTTCCAACTTAATTTCCAGTAGGTAATCTATCATTCAAGGGCTTATCTAATTCTTCAAATGTCAAAATAAGATGTACAGCCATGTAGCAGCATCTTTGCTTAATGTCCAGATATAGATCTTGTGCTTCTAGACTTCACTGAGGGACGGGGGGGGGGACTCCATCTTTAAGGGGTGTGCAAGTGATAAAAGACGCTAACTTGCCCTTTAAAGGGTTAACCATCATATTAGTATTTCTCACTATTAACGGTTGCTGCAACAATTTTACACCAACAAGCAACTTCAGGTGGACAGAACAGAACTTATCTGGTTTTTCTGCATAATTTCTAGATTTCATCTCGTAGTTTTGACCAAATAGAGATTAAGATGAAGAGATGGAACAGGACAAGAACACTGGGGACAGAAGTGAAGAACGACGACAGCAGGAATCAGGGCAGGTTATAATTCAGATGGAGGCAAGTAGGGCTGGCTGAGGGGGTTTAGTGAAGTGGATTCAAGCTGCTGTCTGACCTAATGTACTCACAGTGTGATTGGCTGAGACTGCTAGCCTGCATACCTGATACCAGTCCCTGCTCTAATCGGTTTCTTCCTGTTGCCCAGCTTAGACAAGGCTCCTTTCTCCTTTTATCTCCCTCCTGCTCCACTCCCCGCTAAGATCAGGTTGCTAAAAGAAGAACATGACCTGCCAAATCTCCATCTCTTTAACCCCCGTGCAGTTTCATCTTGCTTGCTTTCTCGCTGCCTCCCTCTCTCTCACCTACCTTCACTGTCATTTCAAGATTCTGTTCTTTTTTTCCTCCTCCGTCTTTCAGCGCAGCCCATTGGTGTGACATGTCTGCTGAGTGCAGGAGGCGAGGCCCACATGCAGGGAGGATTCTGGCTAATCAGCTTCATTGGTTCATCTATCAGGGACAGATGCAAAACTATCTAGAGCTGTGAAAAAAACAATATTTTCCTCCCTTAGACGAGTCTTATGCTTCAACCTTAATGTCACTCTTAAATGATTCAGACCATCCAACAGCTTTTAAAATGAAACAGAGATAACCTGAGTATCTTTTATTAGTGGATTGGAGTGATTATCTAAAGCTCTGGCTCAGGGACAATGTTCCAGGACATTAATTCATACTTTATATGTAGTTTATATACACACATAGGTATATATATATATATATATATATATATATATATGAATAAATATAAAGTCTTGATTGATCAATCTTTGGATGAGGTCTTACTTTTTTTAAGTCACCTTTACTGGAAGCAAAAGAAACATATTTAATAGTTAATTAAATAAGAGAGAAACATCTATTTTTAAAGGATGACGTTATTTATTTAATGCAAGAATCTCAGCTAACATTGAAATGTTTATATTTACAGATAGAGATCTTTCCAGTTTTTAAATGATGAAATCTGTGGCACATTTTGGCTTTCCATACATGCTCCAGTCGTATTTCATCCCATTTATAGATTTCTTCTTGTGTGACACATTTAAATTGGAACACTAAATTATCTGTTCAAAATCTTTCTTAAGCAGTTAAGGCTGTACAGTAGGGTTGTCTATTGATTCTTGTCCACCGCAGCATTGCTGCACCTCCGGCACGCCATGTAGCCACATCAGACAAATTCAAAACTTCTCAACCTCTTAACAACACCAATTGGTCTGGTGCCGAACCCCAACCCTGCTATACATAAGATGTGACCTTATGTATAGCAGCTTGATGAACTTCAGAGAAACTGTCAGCAGAATGACTGGTGGGGGAACTTCCCAATACTGCAGTGGATAATGGAAATAAAGCAATAATAGGAAAAGATTTGATGAAACTTAAGAATAAAGCTTTAAGTTCCTTGCAAACATCTTTAAAAAATAATATTTGTGGCAAAAGATGTAGAGGGCTGATTCAGGGCTCCGCCTCTACCCGGAGCCTGGGAAAACTGTCCCACCTGTCCCCCCCTGTCGGTGGGCTTGATCTAAATAGTAAATACATTCCAACTGTTTCTAGTTAGTAAACAAATCAGTTAAGTTTCATTTATTTTTCAACCCGTTTGAACAGTTTTCTGTCTAAAGAAACAACAAATTACAACAGGTCAGTGACCTCCAGCTTTTACTGGTTCAGGAAGAGCAACAGTGGACGGTCACTGGCATGGTGTCTTTGACTCTGCAGAAATCCCTCATAATGTAGAAACATGCATTACAATCTTAATTATTTTGAGTACTGGAAAGAAAACTGTGCTCTACTCTTCTACAGGAGTCCATCTTAATACAGTAGTAGCTATTCAAAATTTCCCCACTTTCCTCGATGGGTCCTTGGCTGATTCCCTGCAGTTCCTTTTTTAACATCAATATTTGTACTAAAATATTCTTTCTGTCTTGATTTATGGACATTAAGATCTAAAGAGAAGCGCCATCTCCTGTTCACACCCTATAATTCAGTGAAAGGATGGAGTCAGAGTTAAAAACTATTCAAGAGGGGGTCACTCCAGTGGCTGGAAGTTGGAGGGGATTTCTCTTACAGTTGGAGGGAAGTTTGACTGGGAAGGGCCATTTTGAATGGCTGCTACTGTCGTGCTACACACTCCTACCAGTGTTGCCAACTCAGCGACTTTGTCGCTATATTTAGCGACTTTTCAGACCCCACCAGCGACTATTTTTCAAAAAAGCGACTAGCGACAAATCTGGCGAGTTTTTACGGTGTCACTGGCGGCTTTTGGAGACCCTTACGTGGAAGCATGTATCGTTCCTACTCTTGTCCTCCAGCGGCAGCTGCTGCCGTGGGGCACCTCCCCCATCCCAACCCCGTTCTCCTGCAGGAGTCCCTCTCAGCGCTGCAGTCAGAGCCGCAGGATGTTTACCCTCAGCGTCCAGACTGCAAATGAAGCGCGCATGCGCCGGGATTGACGGCGCAAATTGATCCCTGACTTACATTCAAGGCGGGAGCGAGCGGGATGTAAATGTAAAATGTCATTTGGTCTAAAATAAATAACCGAATTTGAAATATTTTATCTTAAATAAATAACAGCATTTGATTCACACAGCCACAGTCAGTCACTTAATCACCTTGTCCATTGGGTTTTCCTCTCTAAGATTAACATTGATCCGCTGGTGAGAATCATTATGTCTCAGTCTAAACTGTACAGTCAAAAATACAGAAAAGAGCGGGAATCAAACCCTGATAAAAAAAGCTCTATATATTGTTTAGTAAAGTGAGTAAAAAAACTATTATATAGTGTTTTTACTCACTTTTTGTCTCTCTGTAACGACATTATTTCTCCCACAGCATCAATAACATGCACATCACTTCCTGTGGCAGATTATGCAAATTAGGCGACTTTTAGCACAGCCAATAGCTACTTTCCTTACTGAGGAGTTGGCAACTCTGACTCCTACCTAAGGAAAATTTGGAGAATCCAATTAACCTAACAGTCATGTTTTTGGACTATGGGAGGAAGCCGGAGTACCCAGAGGAAACCAACACATGCACAGGGAGAACATGCAAACTCCATGCAGAAAGACCCCGGGCCGGGAATCCAACCCAGAACCTTCATGCTGCAAGGCAGCAGTCCAACCCACTGCCACATCGTGCAGCCCTACAATACCATATTATAATCTCACATATTATATGTGTGAAAAAATTACATTTTTTGGCCGGTAAAACATATGCTTGACCTGTTGATTTTTTAAATCTACCGGTCAATTTATCTGGTGAATCAGGAAGTTTGGACACTGGTTGCGGATGTTTAACTACCTGCTTAGGTCGATCAGGTAGGAAGTGCTGGTGAGTCATCTTTAGCCCCCCATTTCCTAACATATAACCTAAAGGGCCTCTATCACCTCCACAGATCAATATCTTGACACAGATCTGTAGACCATAAGTTTTCTTTTGTGTTTAGTGATGCAAATTATGTGACGGTTCAAATTTCTAAGGGCTCCAGAGGATGTTTATTAGGAAAATGTAAAACTACGAAAAGGATTACAGCTGTTGCTTTTTTCCAATGAGAGGATGTAGATGTTACCCATTCCTTTCCCGACCCGTCATGTTTAGTTCTGTCCATCGGCCAGTCCTTATTCCTTCTGCGTGAAAGTAGAGGAGACACAGGGCGCTGCAGGGGCCAGGTGTTGCTGCGTGCGGATTCTCGGTGTCACTGAGCACACTCAGAGGACAAAGACGGTATTGAGGAAGCAGGCATGGAGCAGCGAGCACAGGATACACTTACAGACTGGCTAGTGTTGTGGCCAAATCCTCCCTATATTCACACAACAGACACTGTGTTCAGTTTCTCCCCACTCCCGGCTTTGTCCTGTCTGCCTCTTTTTCTCCATCTCCCATTCCCTCTACCTTCTCCTTTTTTTTTGTTTCAAGCAGGTAAGCTTGCATTAGAGTCTGTAACTAGAGTGTAGATCAGAGGCCCAGATAGCAGGTGCTGTAAGAACAGGTCTGCACATTTGAGACTATTTCCCAACTAGCAGCACACAAAGAGACACAAGGAAAGTAAATGGAACCCAAACAGACACATTAACAAACATTAATTTATGCTTTTTTAAAATTTTTATGTTGAAGGGAAATTCTTATCTTTTCCTTTTCTGTTAATTTAAATTTTTTGAAGCCAGTTTAGTCTTACAGATTCCTAAAAGGTTTAGATGTTGTGAGATCTAAACCCTGGCTTCATATTAGTGTTTATATATAAACTGCCAGCAAGCACATGGTTAATGAAATGGTAACGGGGGTGATGGCCTGCAACCATTAGAGGACCTCTGCACACAAACCTTGAAAACAGGAAGAAGCTTTATGCTGTCATGGTAACACATTCCTTGCAAGTACTTAACAGTTTGGTTCTGATGGCTTGCATTATACTAATAATCCATGTAAACGACTACATTGTCACTCCACCATTCAGGGTGGCATGTCATCTTATTTAGTTTTGATTTGTCCACTTTCTGTGTAAGGCATGATTCATCTCCTGCACATTTAAAGGATATGTTAGGAATCCAGTTTGTGTGGGTTGTGGTTTTGTGTTTTCTCCCTCCACCACCAGGTGGCGACACGTTGTCGTTGGTCCTCCTGCACACCTGCGGCTGGTTGGCTCATTACTGAGGACTTCTTAATCGGTGGACTGCCACTACTTCGACGCCAGAGTGTTTTTACCAGTTTTGGGTACTCTAGCCAAGCTGAGTTTAGCTGAGTCTAACTGAGTCTTTGTTTCTCTGAGTCTAACGTGATTTTAGTCTTTTGCCTTTCGGCAGGAAGTCATCCTGCATACTGGATGTTTGGCCTTCTCCCCCTGGAAGGATTGTTTGAGCTTCACACTGAGCAGGGGATTCATCACCACACGTCCCATTCAAGTTCTCCAGGAAATCTAAGTGGCAGTCCGCTCCATTGCTCCTCAGGAACCAACCAAACCAAAACCTGTCCGCCCTCCAACGAGCCCCTCTACCTCTGGAAAAACCCACACCGACTGGATTCTGGGAAGAAACCTTTCTCCGCAATCGTTTGTCCCGTTTATCTCTGTTTTTGCAAGTCGTTCAAAGTTCCCAAGGACCCTGAACTAACCTCTGTGAACTTCCCTTCTCACTTCCAGTTCCGGTTCACCAGCTCTCTGAGTTCCCCTGAATCCAACTCCTCAATAAACCTGTTAAACTGTTACTCTGGTTTCTCTGAGGGGTTTTCTGCATGTGGGTCAGATCTCTTAAAAACGTCATGACAGGATGGAACTTGGCAGAAATGGCCGCTCCCAGACTCAGTGATCGCACGAAAATTATTGCTTTTATTTTTTATTTATTAACACCAAATTCATGTAATCACAGTGAACTTAGTTTTAGGTATAAAAGACGATCCATTGATCATTTCTTGCTAACTGGACTTTTCCTTTAGAGCCAGAAGCTTTACTGCTCTACTCTATTAAAGGAACATTTTTCTACAATTCTGGATGATAAATTTGTTAGACTTCATTTTCTTAGTTTTATAACCAATGGTAACAGTGTCACATTTAACTTTGCATCACCTTGAAAAACTATTTATTTTGGTATGTGGTGAACAACAAGTCCAAAGAAATTAATTGTCTGGATGAAAGTAATTTTTACTTTTTTTAATTGCAGACAGGCCATAAGGAAAATGAGCTTAAATGAAACAAAACTAACGAGTCTCTTTTTAAAATGCAAGGAGTAGAAGTACAAAAACTTTGTTCTTTGTTACTTTTCACCTCTGGAAAAAAAACAAATACTGTCTCTTTTCTGTCTGTATCTTTTCAGCAGAGAGACTCGATCTCAGCTGTGGATTTTCCAAGTGTCCCAATAGCCACAAACTATTGGTTAGACTGTTACCAAATATGGAACTCTGGTTTTGTCTCATAAAGATGATTTGATAATAACCTGTCAAGCTGCTGCAAATCATTTAAAAACAATCACACAACAAACGGGACATGATGGAGCTCAGCTGTGGTGTCTTAGAGGTTTTATAGTACATCATGGGTAGCTCTGAGTGACGATACGTATAAAAGAAAAATCACTCTCTACACGCCATTCTGTTTACTTTATTCGGTGCAGGATGACTTTCATACACACTACCACTAATATTTGGCTAAATTATCCTTTTATATTTTGCAGAAAACTGAACATACTTTGGTTTCATCCAGCGGGAATCTTTCAGCCTCATTCTAATTCAGAACAACTTTCTTTATAAAACCAGTGGTTTATTTTTGATACTTTTCATGCAAATAAAAGCAGCGCAAAACCCTGGTCTTGGAAAAAGTGTTGTCATAAAAAATAATGAAGCCTCACACAGTAAAGCAGCATATTACACTGAAAGAAAGTGTTTAATTAGGCTGCCAGTGTATCTGCAACACCTCTGCGTCTCACAGCCCCCACCCCTTCGGTCTCCTCTTACTGTTTGGAAGAACAGAAACTCCAGGAGACAGATGCAGCCATGCTTTCCGGCTAAAGCGTAAAATACAGTCAGTGTTGAAAGATAAGCTTTTCAGATGCACAATCTCTGATGATGCTTAATGGTTTTCTGACATACAGCTAGTAATATGATCAAACTTAGAATAGGATAAGATCTGATTTAAGCTTGGTTCAACATGTCGTTGCAACCTCTGCACTGCAAAAAAGGAATTTCAAGAAAGTAAAAAAGTCTTGTATCAAGGAAATATGTCTTGTTTTTTGTCCAAAAAGAAAATTTATCTTGTCAAGCATGTTTTGCATTAGAAAAATAATCAGATAATAATAAGAAAGTATGACTAACTTTTTCTTAATAGGATATTCCAGCTAATTTTGAGCTAGAATGAACCAGTAACAAGGTAATACAACGTTTTACAATAAAAGCCAGCGGAGCAACACGATTATTTCCCTTATTTTAAGAGTAAGACCAATTGTAAAACTCCTTGATTTAAGAATGCAAAGAAACGAGAACAATTAAAGATGTTTATTTTGGTGCAGGCCATCTGAACCTGCTGCTTCAATTCTAACATATTAAACTGACAGCATGCTGGTCTTTATATAATATACAATAATGAACAAAAACTGCAATTCTCACAAACAAAAGAAAGTGACTCAACTGCATTCTCAATCACAATGTAGCAATGATTATGGTTTATGAAGTAGGATCCTAAGCATCAGCACCACTGTTATTGATCAATTCATTGCTGATATGCTGTTTTATTATTCAGATTGGAGTGATTTTAATACATAAAAAGAAGAAACAAAAACATGACTAATTTTGTCTTACAGGACAAACAGTGAGTTTATTTACAGTTTATCAGAGGAGGCTCTGTGTAGCCCAAGATAATATGTCACATCCTTATGAGTATAACTGTAATATGGAGTGAAATCTTGCAGACTGTCAGCCATTATCAGTTCAGTCGCTTGTGCCATGTTTGGAATCTCTATTGTATATTCCATTTAATTTCTATCATAACAAACAATTCTATTCAGTTTATTTCTATAGCGCCAATTCACATCATGTCATCTCAAGGCACTTTACAGTTCAACCGGATCATCCAGTCAGATTGATTCAAAGTTTTCTATCTAAGGAAAACCAGCTGATTGCATCGACTCATTGACTCAAATACAATCCCTCACACATGCTTATAGCGACAGTGGAGAGGAAAAACTCCCTTTGAACAGGAAGAAACCTCCAGCAGAACCAGGCTCAGTGTGAGCGGCCATCTGCTGAGGCCCACTGGGGTTCAAGGAGACAGAAGCAGACGTAGAAAAAGAAGCATAGATACAAAAGGCAACTGTCAACCAGCTCCACAGGCGGCCCCGTCCAGGAAACACACAGCCAGGCAGACGAGCTCCGAGCCAGCTCCCATGCCAGAGGATGAAGAGAGCACATCCAGTTAGTCACAGTCAGAGAAACGGGACTACACTGGAAAACAGGCCAAGCTCCAACATCTAGAAACAAAGGTGTTGATGGCAGCAGCACAGCTGATATTTCTCTCCAGGATGGAGTCACAGCCAAACAGGAACAGACCAGATGAAGCTACTATGAGAAAAAGCAGAGAGAGCAGAACGTTAGAGATTGAACTAACAGATTCTGCAGAGTGGGAGAATAGAGATAGAATGAAGCAGAATTATTCTTCTGAAACTCAAAACAAAATGATGATGAGTTCATTACATAGGTGTCGCTCACGAGTCCAAATTCAGGTAACTCATTGGAATTAACAGCAGTCACAAGTAATGTCTTCTCCCGTATATATTTATTACCGTTTATATTAATCCATTTAACTGACGCTGCATTGCGCTGCATAGACCAATGTTTTTCTTTTAAGTATGTTGCATATTTCTGATTTTGGTCCCAATGCACCCTCATTAACAAAAAGCAGGTGTTCAGAATTAGTTATATTTTGACAACATTCATACATTTGATTATGCCTTATTAAAGACCTGAAAACATTTCTAAAATGTAGCTTTGAGGCCCACTGTTTAAAAAAACAATGTTTTGATTCGAATCTCGTGCACATGTGACGGACCATTGGTCCCAGGAATTTTATCTGTGATGGAGCAGGAATCAAATAATGCTGCTTTGGGGTAATGTTGTTATCAGGGAAAAGATTTTTCATATGTTTTAAATGCTGTTCAATTAGTGTTTTCAACCTGCTAATTGTCTGTAGACTAATTACAGGAGCAAGCAAAATTTGAACAATTTCTATGAGTTCAAGAATGATTTGGTAGTGTTCATGGTCTTTAACTGTATCAATAAGAAATGGCAATAATTTTAGTAGAACAGTCATTTTGCCTGAGGACGGCTTCAGCTTATTATCATTTAAAGCTAGTGTGCTATAAGCTATAGGATTTGTTTATCTCTGACATCAAGTGGAGAGTAGGGAAATCCAGTTAATGCACTATATATGTGTGTGTGTGTGTGTGTGTGTTTATACGTATGTGTGTATACATTTGTGTATACACATATATATGTGTATGTGTTGCAACATATAAACATGTATGTATTGTATTAAAAATAATTTTCAGTTAATTCATATTAGGGCTGAATGATTTGGGAAAATTATCTAATTGGGATTTTTTTATCTTAATATTGCGATTTAATGCTATTTTTTTATTTTTAGTTTATTTTATCACGTCTTTTTAAACATATACAAACAACAAATCAGTTTTTTTCTTTTCCTTACCATGCGGATTAGTTGTTAAAAGACCCACAGCATCTAAACCTGGAGCTGAAATTATCGCGTTCTGCCTACAATATATTTTAACCAAAATTGCAATTTAGACTTTTCTCTGCATTTACCACAAGCAACAAATTGCCCTCTAAATAAAGATCTTTGTAAACAAGGACTGTTTAAAACAAGAACTTTTATTGTTCCTATTAATCAGAATATTATTCAAGAGAACAGCTTTTAATTGATTTGGACATCAATCCTTGTTCAACATAAAGTGCAACCAACAAGCAAGTCTATGTATTAAACTGATTGACCTGTACTTAATGCTATGTATGATTATACACTGCAAAAAATTTAATCCAAATAAGTATTTTTTTCTTAAAATAACTGCATTTTTTCTTGAATTAAGGATTGAAGTGAGACACTTTGCCAATGGAACAAGACAATTTACACTTTAAACAAAAAAAAGAACAATTGCATTGTCTTATTTTAAGTGCATAATATCTAGATAACTTATTTTAAGAGTAAAAATACTCATTCCCTTGGCAAATCATCTTATTTACCTGCTCAAATTAAGGGTAAATACACTTAATTTAAGACATTTGTACTCATTTTGAGATCGTTTTTGCAGTGTATAATATCTAAAACAAAAAAATAAATCTAGATTATCTCACTGCTGCAACTGTCTTCCCTTCCATGTGGAGGCAAACCCACTTTAAACATTTACTGACACCTAAAGGACGTGTCTAATTCCCTAGTTATTACATAGCCAAAAATTGCAGACATCTGCGACTTGGAAATTGCGTTTTTTAAAACACAATTATATTGAAAATGCGATTAATTGTGCAGCCCTAATTCATATTACATACACTGGTCCTTCAACAGCTTTAAAATCTTTCAGTGTCTGTCCAAAAGCATATTCTATTGCCATGCTTATCTTTTATATTAATAACTCGTTTGCTGAACATGGAATTTGAGTCTCGAAGACGCTTCATCACTTCTAAAGTCTTAAAGGAGCAAGAAAGACCAAGAAAGCTTCTAGAGGCTGCCGCTGTTTCAAAGAACTGGATCACGTAAGTAAAGTCCTATTCAGTCCCATTATCTTCTCCTGTCACTTTTTCAGCTCTTCCAGGGACTTATTTTAGCATGACGTAATTGACATAAAGTTTATATAGCTAAGACATTATAGATCTTTTTTTGAAGAATGTTTGATAACTAGCATAACATAATTATTTTTCAGGTGCTGGATGAGTTACAGCGAATCATCCAACCAAATAACTCCAAGTATCTCCAAGTCATCTCTGAGATGAAGAGCAGATGAGAAACCTTCTATTCAAAGGTCCAGTTTTATAAGGCGATGAAAAAAGCCATGAAGCCTCCTAAAACTTTGAATGGAGGTAAGGTCACAATACATTGGGTTGTTCATTTGGTCATGTGTCATGATAGCTTATTTATGATAGCACCTTGTCTTGTGCCTCATCCCTTAAAACAGTGATTCATGTCACAGCTTTGTGTTCCAAGCCCTGCCAATCCTCTTCCCGTCCAGCACCCTGCCACCTAAGAAGCTGGGCTTAAGCAGTGAGGCTATTTTCCATGTCCTTACAGTGACATATAGCAATATTCCATATTATACACTCACCGGCCACTTTATTAGGTACACCTGTCCAACTGCTCGTTAACACTTAATTTCTAAGCAGCCAATCACATGGCGGCAACTCAGTGCATTTAGGCATGTAGACATGGTCAAGACAATCTCCTGCAGTTCAAACTGAGCATCAGTATGGGGAAGAAAGGTGATTTGAGTGACTTTGAACGTGGCATGATTGTTGGTGCCGGAAGGGCTGGTCTGAGTATTTCAGAAACTGCTGATCTACTGGGATTTTCACGCACAACCATCTCTAGGGTTTACAGAGAATGGTCCGAAAAATAAAAAACATCCAGTGAGCGGCAGTTCTGTGGGCGGAAATGCCTTGTTGATGCCAGAGGTCAGAGGAGAATGGCCAGACTGGTTCGTGCTGATAGAAGGGCAACAGTGACTCAAATAACCACCTGTTACAACCAAGGTGGGCAGAAGAGCATCTCTGAACGCACAGTACGTGGAACTTTGAGGAAGATGGGCTACAGCAGCAGAAGACCACACCGGGTGCCACTCCTTTCAGCTAAGAACAGGAAACTGAGGCTACAATTTGCACAAGCTCATAGAAATTTGACAATAGAAGATTGGAAAAACGTTGCCTGGTCTGATGAGTCTCGATTTCTGCTGCGACATTCGGATGGTAGGGTCAGAATTTGGCGTCTACAACATGAAAGCATGGATCCATCCTGCCTTGTATCAACGGTTCAGGCTGGTGGTGGTGGTGTCATGGTGTGGGGAATATTTTCTTGGCGCTCTTTGGGCCCCTTGGTACCAATGGAGCATCGTTGCAACGCCACAGCCTACCTGAGTATTGTTGCTGACCATGTCCATCCCTTTATGACCACAATGTACCCAACTTCTGATGGCTACTTTCAGCAGGATAATGCGCCATGTCATAAAGGTGGTTATCAATGGTTTGATACCATTGGGTAGCAAACAAATTTTTTTACTTTTCCGGCTGTTTTATTGCTGATTGATGCTCAATGAAAAGATTTTAGGACAATGTCATGTTTCACTTAAGCTCAATGTTCAAAATAAATTTTCTATTTTATGTCCCTTTATATCTACATCTGACTCCAAAATAAAATCCCTCCCTGAAGAACTGACAGCCTCTTCACAGTCTTATGGAGCTCGACCAAAAGAAAGGTCTATTCTAACACCCTCATAAGGAAATACCTAGAAGTAGGTCCATCTGGACATGCTCAGATCATTTGGGAATAGTAACATAGTGTGGAACTGATTCTGGTACCTTCAGGCTTCAAGGACTGGGTTTAAGACCATGAGTTTATGTGGAGCTTGTTCTGAGACGCTGTTTATTTATATATACACTCACCGGCCACTTTATTAGGTACATCTGTCCAACTGCTCGTTAACACTTAATTTCTAAGCAGCCAATCACATGGCGGCAACTCAGTGCATTTAGGCATGTAGACATGGTCAAGACAATCTCCTGCAGTTCAAAGCGAGCATCAGTATGGGGAAGAAAGGTGATTTGAGTGACTTTGAACGTGGCATGATTGTTGGTGCCAGAAGGGCTGGTCTGAGGATTTCAGAATGCCACCAACAATTGAGGCAGTTCTGAAGGTAAAAGGGGGTCCAACCCGTTACTAGCATGGGGTACCTAATAAAGTGGCCGGTGAGTGTATGTCCCAGTTATTCATGCATATATTAGGGTGGGAATCTCTGGGCATACAATTGCAATTCAGAGGGCTGCGATTCGATTTTAAAATGATTATCAATGCATCTTGAGGGAAAAAAAGCTTAAACAGGATTCCCGGATAACTACTAAGCATTTCGTTTGAGCATTCAAATCCAAAAGAAACATCTCCTGATTAGCTTAAAATGACTCGTTTGTATCCCTAATTTACTCTATTAACCTCGGCTCCTGGGCCCTAATTTCTTTAACATCCACACCTCTGAAAACAGAAAAATAAAGTGAATTATCAGGATATAGCCTACACTTTGTGAACAGGACAGAGTGCACACAATGATGATGCAGTGAAAAGTGATGACTCTCTCTGACCAATCAGCAAGCTGCAGTGTTTTACACCACGTTAGTGTCGCCTCAGCTCACTAAGAAACTTGACAGAGGAAAAAAAGGTCCTGAAAGCAGGTACAGCTACAACTTTGACACAATGCAAAACCAAAAAAAGCCCAGTTGAGCTGCTACTATGCAGTGTAAAAGGGACTTTTTGTGACTTTGCTGATAAAAATTCTCTTGCTTTTTGAAGATCAACATTTTTCTCCCAAGAACATTTTATTTTTTAGGAGAAACACTTTTGTATTAATAAGAATGCTTCAATAATCACTAAGAAAAGGTCTGGGCCAGTTAAATTTCTAATTGAATAGCCCTGCTGTACAACATCTGCTTTCTCTTTTGGATTACTATGACTACATCTATTGAAGTATACTTCTGATTTTACCAATTTCCTAGTCCAGGTGTGTGTTGTGATGTTTTCCTAATCCTCTACCTTGTCGTCTAGACTTCAGAGGATCCTAATAGTTTCCTGCGCCAGCAACCAATGTCTTGTCCAGTTTTGCTTGTTTCTGAGAACAACTGCATGATTGCCATTGGAAACAGGTCATTGACCACCTTCAGCATTGAGAGGTTTAATGAGGGACTTCTCTATGCCCTGCACCTCACTTACCCAAAATGCATTTCCACACTTCTGTCAGGACTGCAAACAGAAATTCTCCATGATTCCATTCATTAGCAAGATTTGACCCTTTTCTACAAAGAAGCCATTGGCGAGTGGAAGTCCTTCATTGAGTGGGTCTCTTCACTCTGCCCCACTCTCTGTCTGATGTAAAACTTTCAGAAATGGTTTGTCACATTTGTTGGTGAAAATGAAAAATGTTCCTGTTGGATATTGTGCAATAACAGCAGTTGCAAAATTATGTTCAATATATGTAAGTCATAATTGTAGTATGCTGCTACAATAGCTGATACATTCAGTTTTTTTGATAAAGGTTGAATCAAGCAATCGTTTTGCAAAGTTAATAAAACATTAAGTAGTAGAAGGTTTTGGTGTCTTGATTTAAGACACCAAGTCACTTATTTTTATAAAGCTATTTTAAGAAATTTTGTCTTATTTTAAGTGCTTTAAGAGCTATTATTATTCCCAGATTAAGGTTTTCTAAAAGTTAACTCGGTGAAGGGATCAAAATTCTAATTTTCTAGTAATTTAATCTTAAATAAGTGGGGATCAAAATTCTAATTTTAAGTGATTTCATCATAAATAAGTTTGTTTTCATTGCTGCAATTTACATAAATGAAGATTTTCTGTCTAGTTTTAAGGCCCATTTTAGTGCATCAGAGGCAAGAAAAGTAAAGAAAAGTAAAAATATCTTACCCCATCGGTAGATGTTTTTGCTTGAAACTAGATAAAATTATTGAATTTCAGAATATTTTGCTTATTTTTAGTAGGTCTGTTTTTGCAGTGTGTGGATTCCATCTATTTCCTGTCATTTATTTGACCCAAATTTTAAACCATCCTGAAAATCGATTCTTTTCTACTTTTATAATAAGTCAGCTTCCTTGATAAAGGACTTCAGTCCGAAGGAGGATAGTCCCATTTCAGTCTAAGGTCTCTGCACCCTAAAGAGATGTTGTTAGTCCATCAACACACTACTAGGATGTTTTTACCTATATCTTAACAAATACCTTTGCACATGTAAAATCTATACTTTAAAGGAAAAGTCTGGTCACATCAGAATTCAAACATTTAATTTTATGACTTTATTCTTGTAATGTAACGACTTTATTCTCAAAACGTTACAATTTTTTCTCATAATTTTATAAGTTTATTCTCAAAATGTTGCGACTTTATTCTGGTAATTTTACGACTTTATTCTCAAAATGTTAGGACAATTTTTTTAAAAAGTTACAACTTTATACTCGTAATTTTACGACTTTTTTCTCAAAACGTACTGACTTTATTCTTGTAATTTTACAACTTTATTATCAAAATGTTATGACTTTATTCTCGTAATTTTACGACATTTTTAAAATATAACAACTTTATTCTTGTAATTTTACAACTTTATTCTCAAAATGCTGCTAGTTTATTTTCGTAATTTTAAGACTATTTAAAAAAATGTAATGACTTTATTCTTGTAATTTTATGACTTTACTCTGAAAATGTTACGACTTTTTTCTATTAATTTTATGACTTTATTCTCATAATGTAATGACTTTATTCTTGTAATTTTACGACTTTATTCTCAAAATATTCCAACTTTTTTCTCTGAATTTTATGACTTTATTCTCAAAATGTTACCACTATTCTCAAAATATTACGAGTTTATTCTCATAATTTTTCGACTTTATTCTCAAAATGTTATGTCATTCTCTAAATTGTATGACTTTATTCTTGTAACTTTATGACTATTCTCGTTGCTAATATTATTCTCATAATATTATGACTTTATGTCATAATATTTATGTTTACGATGTTTTAGGACTCATGGTCTTAAACCTTTGAAATAAAAAGAAAAAATCTCTAGCTTGGCCATAATGCTCAGTCGTACATTCCAGTATTAACAATACAGCAGAGAAGCCTTGTACCAAAAGAGAAGTAATTAATATTAATAAGAGAATTTAAGGGTTCACAATATTTTTTTCCTTTTTGACCTAAAAGTTTATAATATGAGAGAGTAGAGAGGTTGGACAGCTGTGGGGAAAGGTGAGGTGAGACAGACAGGATGGGTGTCTGTAGGCATGAACAGGCTTAAGGACCGCACAATGACACATATTGATATGTCCTTCTCCCTTTATGCCTGTGGTTCATGCATGCATTATGTTTGGAATTGAGCTTCAATGTGCATGTGTGTCTGAGATAATTAACCATCCACAGGAGCGTGTCATTTTTTCCATTGTGTGTCAGGGCAGACCACAGGGGTGCAAAGGAGGAGCGGAAATGCTGATTTAGTCTCTTTTCTCCTTGCTTTTCGTTTTGATTAGAACCAGCATCCTGCACTGATGCTATGTGGCTGAGACGTTAACTGCATTCCAAATTTTACTTTTCCACCTGCCAGGAGAGCTTGGTGACATTCCATCCATGCAAAAACATACATTATGATAGTGTGTAATAGAATGTCCGTTTCCTCTACCAGCAGTGGACCACTATCCAAGTAAGATGGCCTTTTTCAGAGGAATTCTTCAGCCTTTCTTTTTTGCTCGTTATATTTCAGGCCCCTTTGCGCCCTCAGATTTCACGGTGCAACATTAACACGAGCTGACACAGTGGATTAAAGGCAGACAGCTGGAATGCCCGGACCCTTTGTGCAGCATGGACCTCAGCCAAGAGCCTTCGATCTAAAGCCAAGAGTGACCTGGGAAAGAGAGGCTTCCTTGGAAATGAACACAAAACTAGCCAAGAGGGTGGAATGTACCTGATGAAGTAAATCCCTTTTAGCCCAGGCTGGCAGGGCTGTTTGAGCTTAGTCAGGTGAATCTTAGAGAGGGCACTCATTCTAGATGAAGGACAAAAAAGAAGAAGTTATTAGGGGAGCTGGTAACAAGGCATCAGGGGTCTGTCTGTGGCTGGAAAACCACACATAACTTTCTATGCCACCAACCCGGTGGATGACTTCAGACAAAATGCAGGACAGATACAGATCTGGCGGTTCTGTCATTGGATTTATCAGTATATGTGCTAAGAACTGGAAACTTTTCTATTGTGATTCTGGAGTGATCAATTTTTAGAGTGCCGCTAATAAAGATGAAGAGGCTGATGCACCTTAAAGTCATATGGAAATCATATTTAAATGTCAAATCATTCTGGCTTAAACATGTATATAAATGTACTCTTTATCAGACAATATTGCCCCAAAATTTCGAAAATTTCTATTTAAAAAAAATCCTGTCTTAAAATCTGTTTTTTTTTCCCCGTTATCTTCTGCAGGACAGTTAGTTCTACGTCAGCCTGAACACCTAAATTCGCCCAATCATATATCAATGTATATTTTCGCGCAATCATATATTTTCGGTCATAGCATCTTGATTCATATGTCACAGCTAATATACGCAACGGTTGAAATCAGAATCCTTTCCTTTCCCATTGAGTTGCGTCCCAGTGTTCACGGGGATGGACGTCTGTGTCTTCTGCAGGCGTAGAGCTAACAGAACTGGCAGCGTTGCGAGGCAAGGGCTCAAACATGTACGGCTGGAAGCCTTCTACACCAAACCAAGCTTCTGCCGCCCTGGCGTCCTCTTCAACAACATCTTCGTCCCCGCTTTCCTCCTCTAAATAAAAAATGGACACTAAACTCTCCTCCTCTTGCATGTTTCCGCTGTCCATAGCGTTCCTTGACAGCGTCGTTTCTAAGTCACCAATTTAGTGCTACTTGGTCCCAATGGAATTTCCAATTGGGAACCTGCTAGTACTAAGATGCTAACTGGTTAGCAAGATGCTTCTGACAAACCAGCCACAACCAAACTGGCTTGCGAACCTTCCGCCACAACAATCCCGCCCCTTTGATAAACGACCAATCATATTCACTTTATTCACTCGTGTACAGTCGTGCACCATTAGGGTGAATTCGGAAATGCAACGGTTCCCTACAACTTTAATAGAGCAAACAAAGAAGAGAGTCAGAATTAGACTAGACTAACTTTTATAACTAACAATTTACAGCAAAGGGCTGAGTGAACTAGTTTAAATTAGATAGATCAGTTGCGGTTGGTGCATATCGTACCTTGACCGTCAGGGGTCCGTCGACTTTTTATCCCGTATATATATATATATATATATATATATATATATATATATATACACTCACCGGCCACTTTATTAGGTTCCCCATGCTAGTAACGGGTTGGACCCCCTTTTACCTTCAGAACTGCCTCAATTGTTGGTGGCATTCTGAAATACTCAGACCAGCCCTTCTGGCACCAACAATCATGCCACGTTCAAAGTCACTCAAATCACCTTTCTTCCCCATACTGATGCTCGCTTTGAACTGCAGGAGATTGTCTTGACCATGTCTACATGCCTAAATGCACTGAGTTGCCGCCATGTGATTGGCTGCTTCGAAATTAAGTGTGAACGAGCAGTTGGACAGGTGTACCTAATAAAGTGGCTGGTGAGTGTATATATAAATAAACAGCGTCTCAGAACAAGCTCCACATAAACTCATGGTCTTAAACCCAGTCCTTGAAGCCTGAAGGTACCAGAATCAGTTCCACACTATGTTACTATTCCCAAATGATCTGAGCATGTCCAGATGGACCTACTTCTAGGTATTTCCTTATGAGGGTGTTAGAATAGACCTTTCTTTTGGTCGAGCTCCATAAGACTGTGAAGAGGCTGTCAGTTCTTCAGGGAGGGATTTTATTTTGGAGTCAGATGTAGATATAAAGGGACATAAAATAGAAAATTTATTTTGAACATTGAGCTTAAGTGAAACATGACATTGTCCTAAAATCTTTTCATTGAGCATCAATCAGCAATAAAACAGCCGGAAAAGTAAAAAAATGTGTTTGCTACCCAATGGTATCAAACCATTGGGTACCCCAAGTCATCTTGAAAACATTCTTCTTCCAAATGTTGGCTACATATTACGGGTTTTTTCTCTGGCCAGAAGTTCGATGGCAAATCCTCCCTCTTCAAGTTGGCGATCCAACGACCAACCCGTCCGTGGAGGATCAGGAATCAGAAAGGTGGAATAACTCTTTTTTTCACTTTTCCCCGATGTATTCCAGCATCCAGCTGCCATGCACGTGGGCATTGTCAGTTTCACTATAGCTCTGGTGAATTTCAATGGTGAAGTCCTCTGGAAATCTTCAATAATTGTTGTTGATTGCAGATGTGTCTAGTAGTTCCCATTGATTTAGCTTGTAAAGCGGGGAGAATGGCGCTAGGCTTACCGCACCGTGACGTCACTGCTGGAAGATGGCAGGAGGGAGGGGCTACTATATCTGGGCAAAAATGGCCGCTCCCAGACACAGATATTGCGATGAAAAATAGTATTTTTATTTTTTTTTATTTTAAATTCAATAAATCACCACAAACGTATTAGTTTTAGTCATAAATAATGATCCATTGATTATTCCTTGCTCTCCTTCACATAAAGAAAGGTTACAGCCATTGGACTGTATGATCTGGTCTAATTGTAAAGTGCCTTAAGATTACATGTGTTGTGTATTGGCCCTATATAAATAAACGGAATTGAATTTAAGAATCTTTAAACAAAAAGGATTTAAGTGATTAATCGGCTTTCCAGCTTAAATACATGTTTAGCCTTTGTATCACTGCCTTTATTTGAGTCTGAAATGAGATTCATCCAAATACTCTGTTTAAAACTGAAGAGAAAAAAAAAGAAGATGAGAGAGTGCTGGGTTCTTTAGGGTCCCCATGGCAACAGAGCAGTCTAGTCACACCTCATTACTGCAAGCGAAGTGTTTGTATTGGACAGCAAGTTCCGGAATGCATTCTCCCCATGCTAATAGTCCTCAAATGCCACTGGCTCATTGCGCTCAGCAATGTCACCCAATTGCTCAGACACACACCCCCCCGCTATAACACACAGGCACAAACGCACAACAAAACAAAGAGAAAAGAACTGGCAGGTTTATGGCTTCAAATATTTCCCCCCGGAGATCTGTCTGAATAGATAACATAATCATTCTGGTGGCTGGCACAACTGGATTTATCCACGCTTCTCAGCTTCCCTCATGTGTTGGTTTGTGTCCATACGCCCTAATCCATTGTGCAGGTTTTGTAGTTTTTCTCAGAATGCATACATTCTCTCTGCGATATAATACAGGAAAGCAATCCTTGCATAATTTTAACATTTTCCATGTGGCCTTTAACTATTGATAAAAAAGGTCTAAATAACAGTAGAGGTGTGGAGAACAGTATCAGGAAAGTTTAAATGAAACAACTGGAGACCAGTGCTGGATGAACACGACCTTTAATCCCACAGCCAGCCTTGCATGGAGATCTTATTCTAAGGACTAGGAACAGCTTGTGGCCCTTCTGTGGCTCTAACTTTCTTCTTCTACACTAACCTCTAACACTAACCCTCATCTAAAATACTAAAGTTATCCTGAGCTATTTTCTGAATTTGTTCTGCTATAGGGTTAGACTGCTGGAAGACATAAGGACCCATTTTCATCACTCTGCTTCATTCTCATAGTAGCTTCATCTGGTCTGTTCCTGTTTGGCTGTGACTCCATCCTGGAGAGAAATATCAGCTGTGCTGCTGCCATCAACACCTTTGTTTCTAGATGTTGGAGCTTGGCCTGTTTTCCAGTGTAGTCCTGTTTCTCTGACTGTGACTAACTGGATGTGCTCTCTTCATCCTCTGACATGGGAGCTGGCTCGGAGCTCGTCTGCCTGGCTGTGTGTTTCCTGGACGGGGCCGCCTGTGGAGCTGGTTGACAGTTGCCTTTTGTATCTATGCTTCTTTTTCTACGTCTGCTTCTGTCTCCTTGAACCCCAGTGGGCCTCAGCAGATGGCCGCTCACACTGAGCCTGGTTCTGCTGGAGGTTTCTTCCTGTTCAAAGGGAGTTTTTCCTCTCCACTGTCGCTACAAGCATGCTTAGTGTGAGGGATTGCTGAAGAGTCAATGAGTCGATGCAATCAGCTGGTTTCCCTTTGAATCAATCTGACTGGATGATCTGGTGAACTGGAAAGTGACCTGAGATGACATGTTTTATGAATTGGAGCTGTAGAAATAAACTGAATTTAAAATAAAGAAATTAAAACATGTGAGATCATTTTCACCGTTAGAGACACTTTAAAACTGAGCTGGATGAATATTTGAAAGCCCTACAAAGGGAAAAGTTAGTGCCTATTATGGAATGGCTGAATGTGCAAAAAAGAACACAGTGCAAAATGTCACTGTGTTCTTTTATACAGGATGTTTGGCAGAATAAAAAAAATAAAATTTTTAGAATAAAATTTAATTAGTGAACTGAAGGTTAAATTATTCAGATGGATTAATTAAGAACACAATAAGATTCCGTTTGAAAGCAAATAAATTGACTTTCAAATTTTTTAAATATGGAGCCAGTCGGAAGTTCAACTGAAGAAACTGACCGCTCGCCTACATCCGCCTGCGACACAGCCAATCAGCTGTGACCCACACCTCCATGAAAGCCAATCGGCATCCAAAGTTCATCTTAAAGGTCCTCCGATCCGCAGCCTGTCTGCTCCAGTGTGCAGGCGGTGATGCGCTGTGACATCATTCAGACGACCTCGTTTCAACCCCCTCCAGCCCCTCCTCCACCATCGTAGCTAAAGATTAATCAGAGCGTCATTTCTCCTGGACTCTTACTGCGTTCAGCGTCTCATCTCAACCGGTCCGGCAGAAGACCACCATGTTGAGCCTGGTTCTGCCAGAGGTTTCTTTCCAATAGAGAGTTTTTCCTCTCCACTGTTGCTTCATGCTTGCTCATCATGGACAGGTTCTCTCAACCTGTGTTATCCAAGCTGGACTCCCATCTTCCAGGTCCCTGAGTGAAGCTCTAGTATCAGCTCATACAGTCCTCTGGATCTCCCCATAAAGCTCAGCAGACCGTCTCTCCAACCAGCAGTCTACAGACTGACCAACTCCATCTATCTCCACTCCACCAGCAGTTTCAGGCCTGGGGGGGAAACATCCCTGTTCTTTACTCCTATTCATGCATATCTATCAAAATTCAGCGCTTTGTTTCCTGCCGAGGTCTGAGCGCCAAAGACTGAAGTAATTGTATCAATAAAGTTCCCAATAATCAGTTTTCTTTTAGAAAAAAAATGACTCTCAAAGTCACATCGTTAACTTTCTGTTTGTGTAAACATTTATTTTAATAACATTGTAGATTTTTACAAAGCTTCCTGGTCCATCTAATACTCAAACCTGCTGCTGGATCAGACCACTTCAGCATCAGCCGGTGGCAGCTGTGTAGATCAAACTGCCCTTTTCATCAATTCAATTAGAAAGAGCTAATTTATGGAGACAGAAAGGGGTCAAAATGTTTGTAAACTTGGAAATCTTATTATAATCTAAAAAAAAGGAAAAGGTGAAACTGAAAAAATATAAGTTGATATTTAACGTAAAAATTTTACCTTATAATCTGAGAAACTTAAAAAAAGCAAACATAAAATAAAAGGAATTGAATCTAAATTCAATTTAGTTTTTTAATTACATTTTTGCTTTTTTATTTATTTTCTGTATTGCAGTTTTAGATTTAATATTTTCAGATTCAAATCCCTTACTTTCAATTTCTTTTTTTTTTGTTTCAAATTAATTTGAACCTGCATCATATTTCCGTTTTTAACATCTCTAAATACGTAAATACGAAAGTATCAGTGCCTGGTAATGCGTATTTTATGCAGAGGGTTCCCCAGTTAACCCAGCTGGGTGGGTTACATTGGTGACTCCATCACCTCCAAGTTTGGACTGAAGGACAGAACTACAGTACATTTCCCTTTTTAGAGGTTTATTCTGTTTTTTATTTTTGTTTTGTTTTCTTTTATGTTTCAGGCCAAAAACAATTAAGTACAGAAGCCGAGAGCGGCCGTGTCCCTCAAATACTTTTTCACTGTAGTTTTCTTAAACAAGTTAAGAAAGCCGTTTTCTCGTCATAACGGGATGATTGGTTTGTGTTAAACAGGGGCGGATTTAGGAAATTTGGGGCCCTACAGGCAAAGACAGGCAGGGGGCCCTCTGAACTGAGAAGCAACACATAAATCAAACCCATTGTCCAGATAGAGAAATGTTAATAGAATAGACATCCATTATCTGTTCTAGGTTGTGTCCCTCTCTTCTTGTCCCTTTTCTTCTTGTTTTCCTCTCTATGTTTTGTACTCAGCGGACTTTTCATGCTGTCTCTAAAGGAATGAAAGATTTTTTCCAAGCACTAAGCTCACTTAGCTGATTGCTCCTTCCTGTGTTTCCAAAAAGGCCAAAGTAAATAACCCAGTCCTTCTTTTCACTGTAGACAAGCCATGATCTGCTTATCTGTTCTCTCATACCAAGTCCCCTGGACTTCACAGGGATTTAGTTTTACCTAGCAACTGCTAAGGCTGACCCAGACCGACTCATATGTGTTTGGTGTCTATAGTGGAGAAAATAACCACAAACCTTCTAGTTAGAGAAGATAGCTGTTGCTCAACTCAGCATGAGGAGATACAGGGAGGAGAGGTGGAAGGTTGGTGCAAATAAAGAAGAAAGAAGGTGGGGTGTATAAAGGGCAGAAAGAGACAATAGAGGTGAAACAAGAAGGATGTGTGGGAATCACAGCAGAGGAGAAAACGATGAACTCTTTGAGTTATTAAGGGGCCAAAGTCAGGGAAGCTGCAGTTGGCGGCGGGTGGAGGGAGGGCTTAGCACTACTAGACAACATTACTGTCTGGACTGAACAATCACTGCAAATTATAATTAGGTGTATTCATTTTTTCTTCCCTGTGCTATCCGGCTGATTAAAATGAGCTTAGTGAGTAAACAGGAACCATTCAGATGCATCAGCTGGTGAAGAAGCTGAGCTGTAAAATAAGGATAATTAAAAAGATGATGGCTTTTTGTGTTTTTGCTCTGCAGTGTACATGAAGTGGTTCCTCTGTGGCCCATTGATTAAAGACACATCAGGCCAGCAGAAAGCTCATCTTGATCAACACGCGTTACTGGAAAACGTGTTTCCACTCACTCTGGACTCAGAGACTTCAATGTGTGATTACCGCTGAGAGCAAATCGGTCAAAAAATAATTAGAAGCTGGTTCCCTCTTCATTTCATTTTCCTTTTGTTCTTCTTATAATGTCAGTTTAAATGGAGCTTTCAGGAAAAAAAATCTACTGAAACATGACATATGAGGCCCAACCAGCAGAGCACTAACCTTCTTCCCACATATTACATGCCTTTGAAATTTCACAAGATTCAACTATTTTTCAGAGGAGGTTACATTTGATTTTTGAAAAACAACGGGGACGTCAGATCTTTCTCCCAGCTGGAAGTGACAAAGCTTAAAGCGGTTCCTTAAATAGGCCAAGTCACCAACTATGACTACTAAAAAACACAAAAAGCCCAAATATTCATCTTCATATAAGATGAAATTTGCAAGACATGGGCTGTGTCTGAACGTCCGCCCTAACCCCTCCCTCACTATATAGAGCAGGGACTTTATAGTGAACTTTATAGTGAAATCAGTTAACTGACCGTTCAGACAGAGGATCACTGCTTTTCGCTTCATGTTGGTCACGTGACTCGCCTCCTTGCACGGGGCCTACGCCATCTTTGTTATTTGTGGCTGCCACAACAAATCCCATAATGCTTTGCAAGGAGAGCTCTCACAAAGCATCATGGGATATATCATAGATAGACCATGATCAATACTTTTCAAGATGCATTGTGGGAAATTTCATGTCCACTACTTTTTCATCCATTACCACAGGTGTCAAGTAACGAAGTACAAATACTTCGTTACTGTACTTAAGTACACTCCATTACTTATTTTCCTCCTACTTTTGACTTCTACTCATTACATTTTCACACAAGTATCTTTACTTTCTATTCCTTACATTTTTAAAACAAACGTTACTTGTTACTCTTGGCTTCGGTTTAAAGCACAGGTCACGGGTTAGCGGACTGCGATGTTATGAACAACATTAAACTCAAAGATTTTGTCCGAGGTAAAGCTGATTTATTTGTTCTAGTCTCTTTTTATTCACACACAACAATAAACAGTGATTAGCCGATGTGGGTTTTAAAACTGCAAAGCTTTGTCTTCAACTGAAAATCAAACGTGCATCTACACAGACCAATGTGATGCATTCGCGAGCGTCAGACAGCTGTGGTGCATTCAGGAGTATGGGACATTTCATACTTACAAGAAAAGAGACAAAAACGGAACGTAACTCATACAATAATGTATTTATTCAGAAACAGTGTGGGCTTTCTTACAATACTGAATGCTCTATAATTGTGTTTCTGTAATTTTTTTATTAATCACCTCTGCTAGCTTTTTATTCTAAAAAATCTATAATATTTCAGCAGCAAATTATCAAAGTTTTTCAAAAGCCTGTTTAAAAGCTCCAAATGAGGCTTTAGATCGTACAGCGACAATTGCGCTGTCATTGTTTTACAGGCAGAATTTGCATTTGCTGAATCTTGTCTTTTAACTAGTGATGGATATACAGGAATACAGTCATACAACTGTAAACTCCTCTCAGATAGAACAGGATGCAATATTTGGCAATTTCTATTTTTATTTTTTCATCTTTTTTTTTTTTATTCAGTGTAACATGAATGCATAAATACGTCATTTTATTTCAGTGTTAAATTCTGTTTAAAGTAACAGATCATTAAAAATGTCTCCTGACATTTACTGGTTGATTTTCTTTATTCAGACCCCACTGATTTTTTATTAGTTACCCGTGGTTTAATGTTTATCAATATATATTTTATGCCATGGATGAGTCGTATAACGCAAACACTCATTGGTTAGCTAAAGGAAATCATCAGAAGCAAGCTGGTGTTCTTCAAACTGCTAACGTGAATTGTCTATGCCATGCTACAATGTGGGATTCAGAAAAAGATGTTGAAATGTCTGAAAGGTCGGACACAGGCGAGAGCGTATCGGGAGACGGAGACCAACAAGACCTCCCTCATCCTTGGCCCTATCTCAAAGGATTTATAGAAATAGTGGAAAAATTGTGCTTTCAATTCATATACTGGCATCTGGCGCTTTTCTTAAAGGTTACTTTATACTTTTATACTTTAAAGCTACAGTGTGTAATAAATACAGGGATATACAGTCAGAAATGTAATATATTATACATAACTATGTTATTTTATCATCATCTACGAGCTCAGCCTCTTAACCTTAATATTTGCGTTGCCTTAGAATTCGTTATTTATAATTACATAGGAGCGGGTCTCGCAGCCATGGAGGCAGACATCTTTGCGCTACGGCAGCGCAGAGCCAACAAACTAGCGATTGCGAGATCGCCCATTACGCTCGAAAGTAACTACGGCAAGTTGAGAGAGATGAACTGAGACGGTACTGAAATCTATACCCTACTCAGACTAATGAAATACTATCTGTAAAATTATCTATGTAAACAAACATCATCACTTGAGAAGGTAGGTGATGCGGACGTCGTGGAAGACATTTTGTCCCGTAACGCTCGCCGTACTGTTGGGGGGGAGAAGCGGTGGGGGGGAGATGTTCATGTTGCTGCAGTCTGCAGTCTGACCGCTAGATGTCGCTGAAAATTACACACTGTAGCTTTAAGTAGTTTTTGGAGCACATACTTTTTCACTTTTACTGAAGTAAAGAGGTCATGTTGATACTTCAACTTTTACCAGAGTGTTTTTAAACTGCAGCATCTATACTTCTACTGAAGTAACAAATGTGTGTACTTTTGACACCACTGTCCACTACACGTTCGGACACTCATCCAAAATAACCACTATATAATGATTAGGACGGACATTCCGATACAGCCTGTGAGTTTTAAGCCTGAACAGAATTTTTGCACAAGGTGCGACAACAAAAAATTGGCAACTTGAATAATGAAAAATGGGGTACACAATAACTTAATTCATTTTATTTATTTTGTGGCAATTCACAATACATGTGATCTCAAGGAACTTTACAGTCTAATCATTTTATACTTTTACATACAGACTATTGTTACTGTCTCAAGTTGCTGTCTAAAGACAATTAACCAATACATTTCTTTATTGTCAACTACAATTTGCATTGTAATGGAGATTTCAGTTTCAGTACAAACTGTTCATCACATACAGGTGCTGGTCATAAAATTAGAATATCATGAAAAAGTAGATTGATTTCAGTAATTCCATTTAAAAAGTGAAACTTGTATATTATATTCATACATTACATACAAACTCATATATTTCAGATGTTTATTTTGTTTAATTTTGATGATTACAAATGACAACAAATGAAAATCTCAAATTCATCATATCAGAAAATTAGAATATTGTGAAAAGGTTCAAAATTGATGGCCCCTGGTGCCACACTCTAATCAGCTAATTAACTCAAACCACCTGCAAAAGCCTTTAAATGGTCTTTCAGTCTAGTTCTATAGGCTACACAATCATGGGGAAGACTGCTGACTTGACAGTTGTCCAAAAGACGACCATCGACACCTTGCACAAGGAGGGCAAGACACAAAAGGTCATCGCTAAAGAGGCTGGCTGTTCACAGAGCTCAGTGTCCAAGCACATTAATAGAGAGGCGAAGGGAAGGAAAAGATGTGGTCGAAAAAAGTGTACAAGCAAGAGAGATAACCGCACCCTGGAGAGGATTGTGAAACAAAACCCCTTCAAAAATGTGGGGGAGATTCACAAAGAGTGGACTGCAGCTGGAGTGAGTGCTTCAAGAACCACCACACACAGACGTATGAAAGACATGGGTTTCTGCTGTCGCATTCCTTGTGTCAAGCCACTCTTGAACCACAGACAGCGTCAGAAGCGTCTAAAGAGAAACAGGACTGGACTGCTGGTGAGTGGTCCAAAGTCATGTTCTCTGATGAAAGTAAATTTTGCATTTCCTTTGGAAATCAAGGTCCCAGAGTCTGGAGGAAAAGAAGAGAGGCACTTCATCCACGTTGCTTGAAGTCCAGTGTAAAGTTTCCACAGTCAGTGATGGTTTGGGGTGCCATGTCATCTGCTGGTGTTGGTCCATTGTGTTTTCTGAGGTCCAGGGTCAACGCAGCCACATACCAGGAAGTTTTAGAGCACTTCATGCTTCCTGCAGCTGACCAACTTTTTGGAGATGCAGATTTCATTTTCCAACAGGACTTGGCACCTGCACACAGTGCCAAAGCTACCAGTACCTGGTTGAAGGACCATGGTATCCCTGTTCTTAATTGGCCAGCAAACTCTCCTGACCTTAACCCCATAGAAAATCTATGGGGTATTGTGAAGAAGAAGATGCAATACACCAGACCCAACAATTCAGAAGAGCTAAAAGCCACTATTAGAGCAACCTGGGCTATCATAACACCTGAGCAGTGCCACAGACTGATCGACTCCATGCCACGCCGCATTGCTGCAGTAATACAGGCCAAAGGAGGCCCAACTAAATACTGAGTGCTGTACATGCTCATACTTTTCATGTTCATACTTTTCAGTTGGCCAACATTTCTATAAATCCTTTGTTTTTATTGGTCTTCAGTAATATTCTAATTTTCTGATATGATGAATTTGAGATTTTCATTTGTTGTCATTTGTAATCATCAAAATTAAACAAAATAAACATCTGAAATATATGAGTTTGTATGTAATGTATGAATATAATATACAAGTTTCACTTTTTAAATGGAATTACTGAAATCAATCTACTTTTTCATGATATTCTAATTTTATGACCAGCACCTGTACATTGGGGTAGGGCTGAAAAAAAATGTATTCAGTGAAGTCCCTGTTAATTTGCATAGTTGCTCTTAAATAAACAGAGAAAATAAATATTTTTTATATATAAAAAATCTAAAGCTGACTAATAGCTTCTCCATTATTAAACTGGTAAATATTTTTTTTTTTTTTCGGTTTGTGAAACAATATTGGACCATGAAAACACAGATTTATCTTCACAAAGCCTCAGAAGGGCAAGTAAACCTGTACATGAAATTATGTTTTGTTTTTGTAAAGTGTTTTTATAGTATTTTTTGTTGTTGGCACTCATATAAATATACTGGTGTGATAACTCGTTTGATTGTTTTTTGGTATACGTCATACATTTTGAATTTATAGCCCTCCCCTGGAGAAAACTCCACCAGTGGCCACTGGCATTAAGGTCATTTTGCATGTAGAGCATCAGCAAAACACAGTAAACATCAACACCAGCACAAGTACAAGACGCGATACGAGACATGATACACTCAACGAGGCCTGTTGTTTAAAAAGGTGATGGCTGAAGGGATCTGCCCTCTGCCCTCTGTATGAGGTAGTCCTGTAGTGGGTGAGTGGGGTCCCGTTCTATGGAGAGTGAAAAACGTCCAAAGGCCTGTTGGTTTGCGTCTGTGAGGTTGGGTGTTTGGTTTTGTTTTTAACGGTGAGAAGATTAAATAAACAAGTAGAGCAGTATAACAGGATGGGCTGAATAATTGATTTGTACAGAAGTAATAACAGATGTGGTGAAACATAGAGTCCTTTGAGTTTCCGGATTATGGAAAGTCGTTGTTGGCTTCTTTTATGAATGTCTGTGATGTGATGGTCAAATGTGAGTGAGCTGTCGATTGTTACACCAAGATATTTGAAGCTGTCCACTGTTTCCACTGATCGATTGTTTATATGAATTGGTTGCTGTGGTCTAGGGGGGTTGTATATGAGTTCCTTTGTTTTACTGACATTGAGGTGCAGATGGTTGTCTGAGCACCATCGGGTGAAGTAAGTGATTTTGTCTGCATAGGCCATAACTGAGTTATTGTCATCGAGTAGAGCCAATATAGCAGTGTCATCTGAATATTTGAGGAGTTTGATGTTCTAAGAGGAGCTTGTATTGTCATTGGTGTAGAGTGTGTAGAGGAATGGACTGAGCACACAGCGCTGTGGTGCACCGGTGTTGGTGGTGAGAGCAGATAATGTGGTCTGGCCCAGCCGTACTACCTGCTGTCTGTTGCTCAGGAAGTTGTGGATGAGGTGAATCAATCTGGTGGGAATGTTGAGTTGTTGGAGTTTCCGGATCATCAGGTGCCTCTGGATGGTATTAAAGGCTGAGCAGATTAAAGGCTGACGGTTCAAGCCCCGGCTCCGACTTTCAGTGTCGTTGTGTCCTTGGGCAAGACACTTCACCTACATTGTCTACTGATGGTGGACAATGTAGGCAGCCCCGCTTCTGTCAGTGAGCCCCAGGGCAGCTGTGGCTACAATGTCGCTTGCCACTATCAGTGTGTGAGTGTGTGCGTGAATGGGTGAATGAATGTAGTGTAAAGCGCTTTGGTCAAGTCTCCTGACTTGAAGAAAGCGCTATATAAGTACAGGCCATTTACCATTTAGTAAAGGGTCTGATGCACATTGTAAGGAACGACCTTGTTCACTTTGTGTGTATCTTGTACAAATGAAATTGTTATGGTGGCTTTATAAGCTTTATAAATGAAGCTAGAGTACATCACTGTACGCTGCCTCAGCACCGTGTTTGAATTCTCTAGATCCTTCAGAGTTCAGTTTGATTTCCTGCTCCAGGAGCTGTACAGTGATGAGGATCAATTCAATTCACCAACTCATATCACGTCATCTCAAGGCACTTTACAGAGACAATTCAAGCAGACCATCCTTCCGTCCGTCCGTCCGTCCGTCCGTCCGTCCATCCATCCATCCATCCATCCATCCATCCATCCATCCATCCACCCATCCGTCCATCCATCCATCCATCCATCCATCCATCCATCCATCCATCCATCCATCCATCCATCCATCCATCCATCCATCCATCCATCCATCCATCCAACCTCCCGGGTTACTGAGCTCATCACCCAATCTGGAAAGGTACGTCTAGCCACCCTGCAAAGGAAACTCATAACGGCTGCTTGTATTCGCGATCTTGTCCTTTCAGTCATTTCCCCGATCTCATGACCATAGGTGAGGGTGGGAACGTAGATTGATCGGTAAACGAGATCTTCGCAGAGACAGAAAAGGCAACTGTCAACCAGCTCCACAGGCGGCCCAATCCAGGAAACACACAGCCAGGCAGACGAGCTCCGAGCCAGCTCCCATGTCAGAGGATGAAGAGAGCACATCCAGTTAGTCACAGTCAGAGAAACAGGACTACACTGGACTACACTTGGCTGTGACTCCAGGATGGAGTCACAGCCAAACAGGAACAGACCAGATGAAGCTACTATGAGAAAATGCGGAGACCTCCAGATTACCAGCTGCTTGAGATACGCTGCAGGACTTCTGGGCATACCCTGATGCAAGTCAACGATAAACCAGCTTCTCCTGCACCTCAAAGCGTGTTTGGTGTGAACACAGCATTAATGTTAAAGGCACTTTCAAAGTGCACAATGTAACACCTATCTGACTGTGTTTGATTGTGCTGAACAAATGTTAAATTGTCTTTAAAGAGTCAACTCTAAAGCTGAGAGGCTTTGATCCCTGCAGACAGGCTTGGGACTTTATTTTGATTGGCATGCTGTGTGGCCAGCCACCTTATAGCACAGACCAGGACAGACGAGGACAGAAATCGAGTTTAAATGCAAACATGTCAGAACAAAAGCGAGGAAACGAATGAAACTCTTAGTGATTCTGCAGGATCTAAAGTTGAGTTTAAGACAAAAAAAACCAAAACATATATATATATATATATACTGCATATGTATATATACACTCTATATATAAAAAAGCGTCCTTGATTTCTAAAATTTTATCCTGAGATGGAAACTTGCCCTGACATTTTTGAAGTTCTGATGCTCAGTAGGACAGACCGCATACAGAGGTGCAAATTTCATGCTTCCCATGCAGGTATCTCCTATTTTCACCTCCAGAGTATAACTTTAATTTAGAATTATTATCAAGTTAATACAATATAACTGACTACGACCATTTTACTTTCAATGCATTAAGACCATCCTTGAGAAATCTTAATGTGCTTTTAAAAGAAAAAGGTTTGAATAGTCGGGAGAACACGTTTGAATCCATATCAGACTCCCTCCTTTTTGAATTTGATGGATTGTGGTTTGAATCATTTCTAGACAACATAAAAGACGCAAACCTTTTTGTAAAGCATCTTAAGCACATTTATTGGACTAAAAATAATAAAAAATGATAAACCAAATAGGGTTTCTCTGTAATCCTCCAGAGACGGTTGACTTCTCACCCTATTTGACATAATTAATTCTTGACACACGCAGGCCTCCCAGTCTCTCCACTCTTACCCAGGAGTTAATTTCCCTGTTGGCAAACTGGTGCCAGAACGGGTCGCAGCCACAGGTAGGCTGTGGTGTGAAAGCTTGTTGCCAAGGAGACGGCTGAGCTGTCATTTGAGCACAGGGCTGCGTCTGTGATTGAGGCAGACGTCTGACCAACAGCAGAGTGAATCTTCTTCCATCTGACTGAACAAAGCAGCACAGATCGCTGTGGTTACAGGATTTTTGGAAATGAATAAATCTGATGCTTCTGAGATAGTTTGATCTTTATTGTCTTCTTTGAAATTAAACCTAATCCTTTAGGATGACACTCATTAGCTTCAAAACATATAAAGAAGGTTGTTTTCCTGAAAATGACATTTAGATGAGCTGCTTAGTGGCTCATGTTTATTAAATGCTGTTTATTTGTGAAGCGTTGTCTGCCTGTTGTGTGTCTGATTGGATATTCGCTATGTGGAGGCTGGCCTGGTACCATCTCCCTGGGTTCTGTCTGGATCACATGGTTTAATGTGGGATTTGATTCATTATCAGTGAGTGGAGAGAAAACCAGTTTGTTTGCCTTTCCTGAGAGGACGCGGTTTCTCCGTGCATTTAATCCTGAGACTTTCAGCATGTGTACCACATGAATTGGCTCTTTTCATGTAAAATAAAAAACATTCTTAAAGAAAAGTGCTAAATCATTTGCATTTGGATGCTGATTTTGTTTTATTACAATGCCTAAGCCAAAAAAAACAAAAAAACAAATTGCTCAGAAAAGGCACTGGAGCTTATTTTATCTTGAAAAGCAGCACTATTTTTTTTTTGTTGAGATTTTTATGTTTATTTAAGTTTTTAAAAGAGGAAAAATATTTGCTTCATAAATGTTTTCTGCCCAATCAAAATGCTTCAGTGTTATTCTATGGGTCAAATAGTAGACTAAAAGTATTCGGCAAAATTTGGCACATTTGGAGAGGGTTGAAGACACTGGTAACACCAAATGTTCAAAGCCCCACAGCTCTGGACTTGTAGCTATTTTCATTTATATTTTCTAAAACTAGAGGAAACTAGCTTTCAAATGATGTATTGCACATGTAATGTGGGCTTACAGTTCCTCAGTCATTTGCTTTTCCGTTGGGTGTGCCAAAATAGGCGAGGATTACTTCAAATGAGGTGGGTGTTAAGAGGTTGAAAAATTAAATAGGATTTAAATATACCAGGTATACGATTTATAAGAAAGTTTTAAGTTGTTTTTTTCTTTTTTTCTTTTTTCCCCCCAAAGTTTTCAGTACAACATTAATAACACAGAACAGTTCGACATAGAGAGCAGTTGGCAAAAATACAGCTTGTTGAAAGTGGCGATGGATTATGGACCATCTTGAAGCACAGCACATTTTAACCTGTAAGAGTCCCATTTTGACCAAAGTTTGTGAAAAATGTCAAGTTTCAAGTGAATTTTAACAGTAATTTGTTCCATGTTTCTTATTTCAGTGATGATTTCAATCCAGTTTGAAATCGTGGGGTTTGACTGTGTCATCCATTTCTTAGTTATGGCTTTTTTTCCAGCAGCAAGCATTATATTCCAAAGGTATTTGTTCACTGTGTCCATTGCCGGTGTTTTCAGTCCAAGGTTCATGGTCATGAAGTTGAAAGGGACAGCGACATTATAAACAGTTTGCATTACATTGTTCATGTCTTTCCAATATTTCTGGATAACTGGGCATTCCCAAAACAAATGATAATGATGCGCCTTTAGGCACCCACATCCTCTCCAGCATCCAGTGTTCCCTTGTGAATAATGAGCGCTTTGACATGGTATTATAAAGAAACATGCGATAGTTTTCCAGCTAAATTCTTTCCAGATATGTGACTTTGTTGTCTTCCATTGAGATAAACATACACTTTCCCATTCATCTTCAGTTAAAGTAAAACTACCTTCATTTTCCCACTTATTTTTAATATAGGTAGTAGAATGGTTGTCTGGGTTATTAATACAAATGTTTAGTTTTGATATTAACCCTCTAGGAAGATTTGATTTATATGCTTTAATGAAGAGATCTATCAATGGGTTGTCGTCATTCTGCTTGATTTCTACATTGTAGTAATTTCTTATCTGTAAGTACCTATAGAAATCTTGATTCTCCAAGCCATAGGTTTCTTTTATCATTTCAAAACTTTCCATGTGATTTTGTTTTACAATTTGGTAGAACATTTTCAGGTCTTTCTGAATCCATAATTTAAATCTTGCATCTTTGTTATTAGGCATGAAATTTGTATCGTAAGCAAACCAATTTAAAATGTTTATGTGTCTCTTAAGTTTGTGTGTTTTAAGCACATCCTTCCAGGTGCTCAAAACAGAATTTACCCAGGGATTCTTCACCTGTTTGATTTGATCCACTCGTTTTTCATCTGCTAATAAAGCTTGCATTGGGATATTTTAGTTGTTTTTTTCATTGCCTGATGGAAACTCATTCCAAACCGTGAAGTATCTTAACTGAAGGTAGATCATGATGCCAGATTCTAATATTTTACCCGCAATAGAAAACTGATTTCGATCTTCAATCAACAGACATTTGATTTTCTACTCTCAGCTTTTCAAAAAAACAAACAAAAAAAACAAACAAATAGGCTGTACAAAAATAGACACCAGCAAAAGTCCACATTAAACCAACTTCTGTTTAAAATTGATAGCGAACTGTTTTTAAACCTTTGGATTTAACCGACTTTTGCCCTGGATTTATTGTAATCTACAGATCGTAAAATAGGTATTGCAGCATAACTGAGCTATCTCTATAGTTCTGCTGCTATAGCCTTAGATTGCTGGAGGACATAGGGACCCCTTTTTCATCATTCTGCTTCATTCTATCTCTATTCTCCCACTCTGCAGAATCTATTAGTTCAATCTCTAACGTTCTGCTCTCTCTGCTTCATTCTCATAGTAGCTTCATCTGGTCTGTTCCTGTTTGGCTGTGACTCCATCCTGGAGAGAAATATCAGCTGTGCTGCTGCCATCAACACCTTTGTTTGAAGATGTTGGAGCCTGGCCTGTTTTCCAGTGTAGTCCTGTTTCTCTGACTGTGACTAACTGGATGTGCTCTCTTCATCCTCTGACATGGGAGCTGGCTCGGAGCTCGTCTGCCTGGCTGTGTGTTTCCTGGACGGGGCCGCCTTTTACAGCTGCCTCTTATGTCACGTTTTCCTTAGACAGAAAACTTTGAATCAATCTGATTGGATGATCTGGTTGAACTGTAAAGTGCCTTGAGATGACATGTGTTGTGAATTGGCGCTATATAAATAAACTGAATAGATTTGAACACACCACCATTTTTCTCAATAAATATATTTCTAGAGGCGTTATTGAAATAACATTTTCACCAGATAAAAATCGGTAACAAT
Source organism: Cyprinodon tularosa (assembly GCF_016077235.1). Classification (NCBI taxonomy): domain Eukaryota; kingdom Metazoa; phylum Chordata; class Actinopteri; order Cyprinodontiformes; family Cyprinodontidae; genus Cyprinodon; species Cyprinodon tularosa. The sequence goes on along the minus strand of NW_024039679.1, from coordinate 142,872 downwards.
CCATATAACTCATACAAATAAATCAAACCATAGATGTCCAGAAATTAAGTTGTGTGTAATAAAGTAAAAAGGCACAGGAAAAAATATTAAACACACTTACTGAAATGTTTTTAGTACTTTGTATAAAAGCCTTTGTTGCCCCATAGAGTACCTTTTATAAAATCCTGAAAAAAAAAAAAAAACTGCCACAGCCCCTTCCCATAAGCCACACAGGGGGCACCATACACGTGCAGGAGAGTAATCGGCATAGTTGACACCAGACTGAAAACATGGCATCCTGCGTGCAGACGATCTGCAATATGTGAAAATTAAAACAGTATACAATTCCATCATAGTGGGAAAATGATCCTGGAAGAAAACGTGTTGGAAAATCCAGTAGGATGGATCAGAGCCACCATTTGTTGCCCCTCTTTCTTTGTTCCACCTACAGAATACTAATCTCAGTGCTCCCCACCACTAGTTAGAACTGAAGAAGCCTCGTGGATGAGAGGAGAAACGTCTTCTAGAAAACTTCACGTCCAGTCGCCTAAACTGAACTTTTCAAGCCACAGCGGATGCAGGTTGTTCATTTTCCAGCCAGGCAGCAAACCCAACCAAATAGCCAGAAAATAAATGGAGGAGTTCAGATCAAGACATAACGTCACAGGTCTTTGGTCCCGACCCATTGACCTTGCTGCATATTTTTCCCACTTTCTCTATGTCCCATTTCCTGTAAGGTTACTTTCAGTATTAATACAAAATAAAGGCCACTAACGGCTCAAAAACACACAAACAAACAAAAAAATCACATTTCTGTCATAAAACCCGACAGATGGAACCAGAATTCAGGCGATTCAGACAGTGGGAAGTTTCAAAACGTTTAATGACAGAAATGAAAACAAAACAGAACAGAACTGGAAGCAGGCAGAGAATCACTTCCACTCTGGATGTTGGAGAAAAACAGGTAAGTGACCGAGATAGACTGACGGAAGATGATTATCCAAGTGAGTCTCTTACATGGTTTAACAGTTCAGTCTATCTTGTATGAGGACTGGCTCAGTGGTTGGGAGGGACAGAGACAAGATGTGGTACCAGGATAAATGCAGAAACTTTAAACTGTACTCCATCCAGGATACAGGATTATGGGAATTAAAACTCCCCCACGATCCGAGCCAAAACCCTGAGGGCTCCGCGGAGAAGAGCCAGGACATGATCAGTAGAAAGGAGACAAACACCAATCCCTCTCAATCCCCTGGCGTCCAAGGATCAGGATATGAACCAGGGTCTTTACTAAACTAAAAAAACTAAAATAAAAAACAAGAAAAATTAAGAATAATGATCTGGCCTCGATAGCTGGGCTGAATCGTAACTATAGCAGAGGGAGCAGGTGGATAAGATGAATGATAATTAGAGAGCGGGGAGGGAACAGCAGGTGAATAAAGTGATTAATCAGACCAGCTAGCGGGGCTGCAATCATGAAAATCTTGGTGAGAAATGCCTAATCCAGTGGTTCTAATCCTGTGCTCCTTAGAAATCAGTATCTGACATGTTTAAATGGTATTTCTCCTCCATCTAACCTGATTTATAATTACATCACTAATGGATTTTATGAGAAACCCATTTAATAGTTCAATTGGTTTCTTGGTTATACGTCTCTGCGTTGCCCTGTGACAGACTGTTGACCTGTCCAGGGTGAACCCCGCTTCTGGCCCATAGTCTTGCTGAGATAGGCACCGCCCCACCATGACCCTGAAAAGGACTAAGCGGGAATAAATGGATGGATGGAAGATGGAATCCATACAGTAACACTTTTCGAAATGATTTTTTAAAATTTGCTACATAAAACCAATCAAACAAATGGTATAGTAGGTATAGTTTGGAAAGAAAAGGCAGTGGTGGCTGGTGGACTTTTCTCCAGGGGCTGGTTTTATAACTTCCACATAGATGTATACCAAAAACCAATCAAATGTATACTAAGGTATCACATCAGTATAGTCGCATGAATGCCAACAACAAAAAATGTTCTGAAAAGTGCTTTAAATCAGCCATAACTGTCTTAATCCAGCGAAGGACGCAGGGAAAGCAGAATAAAGCCTTAGCCTCGCTGCATGCAGTTAGCCTAGCCTTGTTGCTAAATAATTATATAAACCTGTCAATCAAACACACTTTCTAACAGGCGACTGTGACATTAGCACTGTGGAGGGAAGTGGTGTCCAAATAATGTTGCTTTCAACTCTGGGTGAAGGAGAGCTGCTTCCCAGGATGCTCCTATCTCAGCACTGAAGAGGAGCTGCTGCACTGGACGACTTTTAACCAGAGTCTATGGGGGAAGAATTGTGTGCCCCAGGATGGAAATAAGTCACCAATCAGATGATGAACGAAACAGCTTAACACGTCATTAAAGGTTAAAAATGTGTCTTTCATATCTAAAAAATATATTAATATATTTAGAAATATTTTCATTTTAGATTTACACTTTTAGTTGTTTTTTAAGTCTCAATCAATGTCATTGGGTAGGGTAGGGTGGTGCCTCAGCCCCCCTCCATTGGCGAGCTGCCACTGAGGAAAGGTATGCTATTAAATACAATATCTACTGTTAAATGTATGTTAATAGAGCTCCTATGGTCTCTACAAATGAAGAAATTAGAACCATGAGAGGAGAGAAGTGCAGTAAGAGTAGCAAAACTTAATATCATTCAATTGTAAAAAAAGTAAAAAGCTTTAAAGCATCTCCTAGAAGTGAATAATTTCAAAGTTACTTAAATAAATGTAACTTGGCAAATTGAAGCAGTTAATAATTCAATTCAATTCAATTTCAATTCAATTCAGTTTATTTATATAGCGCCAAATTCACAACACATGTCATCTCAAGGCACTTTACAGTTCAACCAGATCATACAGTCAAATTGATACAAAGTTTTCTATCTAATGAAAACCAGTTGATTGCATTGACTCATTGACTCAAATACAATCCCCCACACTAAGCATGCTTGTAGCGACAGTGGAGAGGAAAAACTCCCTTTTAACAGGAAGAAACCTCCAGCAGAACCAGGCTCAGTGTGAGCGGCCATCTGCCGAGGCCGACTGGGGTTCAAGGAGACAGAAGCAGAGATACAAGAAGCAGCTGTAAAAGGCGGCCCCGTCCAGGAAACACACAGCCAGGCAGACGAGCTCCAAGGCAGCTCCCATGCCAGAGGACGAAGAGAGCACATCCACTCAGTCACGGTCAGAGAAACAGGACCACACTGGAAAACCGGCCGATCTCCAACATCTATAAACAAGGGTGTTGATGGAAGCAGCACAGCTGATGTTTCTTTCCAGGATGACGTCACAGCCAAACAGGAACAGACGAGGCAAAGCTACTCTGAGGAAAAGCAGAGAGAGCAGAAGGTTAGAGATTGAACTAACAGATTCTGCAGAATAGGAGAACAGAGAGAGAATGAAGCAGAATGATGAAATGGGGGTCCCTATGTCCTCCAAAAGTCTAAGCCTATAGCAGCATAACTATAGAGATAGCTCAGGATAACCTGAGCCACTCTAACTATAAGCTTTATCAAAAAGGAAAGTTTTAAGCCTAGCCTTAAAAGTAGACAGGGTGTCTGCCTCACGGACTAAAACTGGTACTTGGTTCCACAGGAGAGGAGCCTGATAACTAAAAGATCTGCCTCCCATTCTACTTTTAGAAATTCTAGGAACCACTAGTAAACCTGCAGATTGAGAGCGAAGTGCTCTGTTAGGAACATAAGGAACAATCAGATCTCTGATATAAGATGGAGCTTGGCCATTTAAGGCTTTATATGTGAGAAGGAGGATTTTAAATTCTATTCTTGATTTAACAGGAAGCCAATGAAGAGAAGCCAGGATAGGCGAGATATGATCTCTCTTTTTAATTTTCATTAGAACTCTGGCTGCAGCATTTTGGATCAGCTGAAGGCTTTTAACTACAGTTTGTGGACTTCCTGATAGTAAAGAATTACAATAGTCCAGCCTTGAAGTAACAAATGCATGGACTAGTTTCTCAGCATCACCCCTGGACAGGATATTTCTAATTTTTGTAATGTTCCTCAGATGAAAGAAGGAAATTCTAGAAACCTCTTTGATGTGGGATTTAAATGACAGGTCCTGATCAAAAATAACACCAAGATTTTTTACTTTATTATCTGAAATCAGTTTAATCCCATCCAAATGAAGTGACTGGCTAATCAGTTTCTTTTTCAGAGACTCTGGTCCAAAGACTATAACTTCTGTTTTGTCTGCATTCAGGAGCAGAAAGTTAAGAGTCATCCAGGTTTTTATGTCTTCAGACATGCCTGTAATCTATGTAATGGGTTAGCTTCATCTGGATTTATAGACAGATATAGCTGGGTATCATCAGCGTAACAGTGGAAATTAATCCCATGCTGTCTAATAACTCTACCAATTGGGAGCATGTATAAAGTAAAGAGAATTGGTCCTAGCACTGATCCCTGTGGTACTCCACAGGTAACCTTTGAGCGTGTTGAAGATCTATCATTAACATGAACAAACTGAATTCGATCAGATAGATAAGATTTAAACCAGTCTAGTGCTGTTCCTTTAATTCCAACAAAATATTCAAGTCTTTCTAAAAGAATATTATGGTCAACTGTATCAAATGCAGCACTAAGATCCAACAGGACGAGCACAGATACAAGTCCATTATCTGAGGCCATGAGAATATCATTAGTGACTTTCACCAGAGCTGTTTCAGTGCTATGATGAGCTCTAAAGCCAGACTGAAACTCTTCAAAAAGTTCATTATGGTGGAAGTGATCGCAAACTTGTTTGGCAACTACTTTCTCAAGAATTTTGGATAAGAAAGGAAGATTGGATATAGGTCTATAATTAACCAAGTCATCTGGGTCAAGAGACGGTTTCTTAAGCAGAGGTTTAATTACAGCAACCTTAAAAGCTTTAGGTACATATCCCTGTAACAGAGATAGATTAATCACATCTAAAATGGAGGAGGAGATCAAAGGGAATACCTCCTTAAATAACCTGGTTGGAACTGGATCTAACATACAAGTTGAAGGCTTAGATGAAGACAATAATTTTGCTAATTCAGAGAGTTCAACTGGATCAAAGCAGTCTAAACCCGGTTCAGATTCCATGACTACCTCAGGTACAATCGCGGATAGAGGAGTGCTTATGATCTTATTTTTAATAAGATCAATCTTATTTATAAAGAATCCCATAAAATCATTGCTGCTAAGAGCAGGTGGAATGGACGGTTCAACAGAGCTATGGCTCTGGGTGAGTTTGGCAACTGTATTAAAAAGAAATCTAGGATTATTCTTATTCTCCTCTATTAATGAGGAGAAGTATGCTGCTCTTGCTTTACAAAGAGTCCTCTTATACAGCAGTAAACCATTTTTCCAGACTAGGAAGGACTCTCGCAGGCCTGTGGAGCGATATTTTCTCTCCAGTTTCCTAGTATTTTGCTTCAAAGTACGCAGCTCTGCATTAAACCAAGGAGCAAGCTTTCTATTTTTAACGGTTTTCATTTTCAAAGGAGCTGCGTTGTCTAAGGCAATACGCAGAGAACTAGCAACCCCATCAACAAAATCATCAACCTGTGAAGGGGAATAAGCTAAGCTTTTGCACTCTGCAGCACTGCTCAGTGACACAGATGAGAGAGAAAGTGAAGCAGATTCTTTAAAATTTATAACTGCACTATCTGATAAAGATCTACTAAAATTGAACCTTCTTTTGGGGGAGGAGAACTCTGTTAAAGTAATCCTGAAGGTTATTGGAAAGTGGTCAGAGAGGACAGGGTTGTGAGGAAATACTGTTATTTCTTCACATTCTATGCCGTATGTCAGCACAAGATCCAAAGTATGAAGATGAGAATGCGTGGGACTATTCACATTTTGAACAAAGCCAATAGTGTCTAAGATAGCATTAAAGGCTGCTCTTAAGCTATCGCCTTCAATGTCAGCATGGATGTTAAAATCTCCCACTATGATGACCCTGTCAGTATTTAATACCAAATCAGAAAGGAACTCTGAAAACTCATCTAAAAATTCAGAGTAAGGACCTGGTGGACGATACAAAGTTACAAAAAGAAGAGGTTTTCTTGCCTTGAAATTTGGATCAGGGAAATTAAGGGTTAAATGTTCAAAAGAGTTGTAGGTATTAATTGTTTTGGGAGTAATCAGTAAGTCAGACTGGAAGATTGTTGCTACTCCTCCTCCTCGCCCAGAACTTCTGGGGATGTGAAAATTTAAATAGCTTGAAGGAGTTGCCTCATTTATGCTCTCATAATCCTCTTGCTGCAGCCAGGTTTCTGTAAGGCAAAACAAGTCAATGTGATTATCACAAATCAAGTCATTAACTAGTAGACTTTTAGAGGAAAGCGATCTTATGTTAAACAGACCGCATTTAATTGTTTTAACTTTTTCCCCAATTGGAGTTATTTTGATTTTAATTAGATTATCATGATTTACTCCTTTGGGAATCTTTGCTAATTTATTAGATTTTGGTCGTGGGCAAGACACTGTCTGAATGGAGTAAAGAGTGGGTAACAGTAGAGAAGCTGCAGAGATGTGTGTTAAACTACAACTCTGCTTCCTGGTCTGCACCCTGGGTGGTCAGGGTTTTGGAGGACTAATAAATGTGGCCAGATTCCTAGAAAGAAGAGCTGCACCATCCAAAGTGGGATGGATGCCGTCTCTCCGAATCAGACCAGGCTTTCCCCAAAAGGATTGCCAATTACTAATGTAGCCCACGTTGTTTTCAGGACACCACCTAGACAACCAGCGGTTGAATGACGACATGCGGCTAAACATGTCATCACTGGTCAGATCAGGGAGGGGACCAGAGAAAATTACGGAGTCCGACATTTTTTTGGCAAACTTACACACCGAAGCCACACTAATTTTAGTGACCTCCGATCGGCGTAACCGGGTGTCATTACCACCAGCGTGAATAACAATCTTACTGTATTTAACCTTATCCTTAGCCAGTAGTTTCAGGTAGGATTTGATGTCGCCCGTTCTGGCCCCCGGCAAACATTTGACTATGGTCCCTGGTGTCTCTAATGCCACGTTTCTGACTATGGAGCTGCCAATCACCAGAGTGGGCTTCTCAGTGGGTGTGTCACTGAGTGGGGAAAACCGGTTAGAAACGTGAACGGGTTGGTGGTGACCAGTGGGCAGAGATCCACGACTACGCTTTCTGCGTACAGTTACCCAATCGCCTGGCTGCTCAGGCACTTTTGGAGGACAGCTACGTGGGGGGCCTACTTCAACAGCCTGAAGCCTGGATTCTAACTCTGACACCCTCGCCTCCAAAGCTACAAAAATACTACACTTATTACACATCCCATTATCACTAAAGGAGGCAGAGGAATAACTGAACATCTGACACAGAGAGCAGGAGAGAGGAGAGGAAGAAGGAAGAGTTGGAAAAGAGTCAAGGGAGGGAGAGAGAGAAGCCATAGCAATGCTAAGCTAGCGCTAGCCTAGGCTAGCTACTCCTTGCTATCAGAAATAAAACAGTGTGAAACTGACAAGTGCTCAGTAGAAAAGTGCAGCAGAAGGTGCTATGTTTTAAAGTAGTCAGTTAGAGTTAGGCTACTTAGATACAGAGATATCACAGAGAAAATAACTTAACTTCAGATGGAGATCCTCTGAACAGCTGCACACTCAGTTAATCCAAACAGGAAGTTTATTGATGTTACTTCTTCAATCATATTAATAATACTCAACATTGGCAGATGACTAATTGATGCCGTATCAACAGAGATGGCAAAAGTACTCACTTTCCGTACTTGAGTAAAAGTACAGATACTCTGGTAAAAGTGGAAGTACTGGTTAAACTTCTTTACTCAAGTAAAAGTAACAAAGTACAGGCTTGTAAATTTACTTAAAGTATAAAAGTAAAAGTAGAAACCACTTTTTTCATGCCGTTGCCTACATTTTAAATGGATGTCTGCCAATAGGACTAGATCTCCGTTGTGTTAATTTTCAATCATCTCGTCGTCCATGCTACTATGCTAACGCCGCCGCCACCAAGCTGCAATGATTTGCCTCCAATGAATACCGCCGAATCTGTCGATTCATCTTGTAGTGGTGCGTCAAATGCAACGTAGATTCCCATCCAATTAGATTGAATTTGGTATTGATGACGTGAAAAATAATAACGGTAACTCCATTGAAATGATTCAAAGCTAAAGTAACGAGCCAATTTTTTAATATGTAAGGAGTAGAAAGTACAGATATTTGTGTAAAAATGTAAGGAGTAGAAGTAAAAAGTCGCCATAAAAATAAGTAGTAAAGTAAAGTAAAAATATCAGAAAAATCTACTTGAGTACAGTAACGAAGTATTTGTACTTCGTTACTTCCCATATCTGCGTATCAAATCATTATATCTGCCTTATTTATGCTCAACTGTATCATTTCACTAAATCTGATCCCAAACTCTCAACTAATGACGTCTGGGTTGTATTTTGTAAAAAAAAAACAAACTGTAAATGGTTTCAGTTCTTGAAGGATGCAGGGTAAGATGGTTGCCTGGAGGAAGTCTGGGTTCTGTCTGAGTTTGTATTATATTCATATTCATGTGTGTTGGTAAAAAAGGCAAATTCAGCACGCTGAGAAGATCACACCGTCAGGGGCAAAGGGACTAACAACAACACACCTCCAGCAACGACTGTTTACATAGTTTCACCCAATTGGACATAAGTAGTGTTTAATCTGAGGCCTTTTGTGATTTGGCTGTGGTGGAATTACCCTGCTTCACACACACACTCACAAAACATTGTTTTCATGACATATGGGGACATTTCATTGACTTGCATTCATTTTATAAGGCTTAACCCAGACCCTTACCCTAACCCTAACTATTACCAACATACACCTAACCCTAACCCCAACACAAAGAACTGAACTTTACGTACCTGTAAGTCCTCACATGTTGGGTATTTTACAAAATACTTCCTCCAAATTGTAGGTAAAACACCACCACCCTGCCACACACACACACACAGTGATTGATTTAGACAAATGTTGCTAATTTGAGTGTTTAAAGGAAAAGTCTGGGAATATCCAGAATACAAACTTCTGAAAGTACTTTAAATATGAAATTATTCCATCCTGTTTAATAAATGATTTAAAGTTTTTAATTCAGAGTAATTTGTTTGTGAATGTGCTTTACTGGAGGCATCCATGTTTGTCAAAGAACACTGCTGCCACCTACTGGTTTGTGACGTCACGGTGCGGTATCGGCTGTTGATCAAGTCCCAGTGCTGTATCTGGTGTTTGTCACAACGCGCTATTATCCAAGTCATCTTGAAAACATTCTTCCCATTTATTCCTTGCTGAACAGCTACCTTAGGAAACAAATGGAAAGGTGATAAGATGCAAAGTAGAAACAGTTTACAAAATAACTAAATAACTAAGCCGACTGCATTTATATAAAGGATTTACTTTCATTTAATGTATTTTCAAGCCTTAATGCTTGATAGACTTAAAAACATTTCTGTCAGGATTTGGTTTTAAGTTTTTTGTTAGAACCCAAAATCAGAAGCTGAGAGGCAGGGGTGAGATCTTGGAAGGTTTAATGAAAAAAAATCAGACAGCAAAAACAGGAATCCAAAAAAACCAACATAAGAACTGAACACTAACCAGGACAATGGAAACATCAGGGGAAAAAGTCATGAGGAGCCAGGGTAGGATGAAATAAGATGAGGAACCAGCAAAGAGGGAGTGTATTTATGGCTGACTGAACAAAGGTAGAGCTAATGAGCTGATAAGGAGCAGGTGTGACTAGAGCGGATGAGGAAGCCAAGGGAAAAGAACACAAGGGGGCAACAGAGGACAGACAGAAAAACCTAAGCAACTTAAATGAATCCAGACACCAATAAAGCTAGAAAACAAGGAAAAACCTGGCTAAACTTGAAACTGAAAACTTAGTGAAAAAACAACAGAACCAAGATCGTTACAATTTCTTTGAAATCAGCCCCCCTGGAGCCTGATTGGCCATAAAATCCCTCACATTCTTGTTCTTTCTGGGCCTTTCCCTATATTATTTCTTACTTTTGCAGTATTTTTTAACTTTATGAACTCTTGTTGGCTTTCATGTCCTGCAGTTTGGTTTGTCAAACAGCCACCATCAGCAGCCATGAGGAGTTAGTTAGATAATATCAGCTCTGTTCAAAGATGCTCCCCTCACCCAGTAAAGGTAGAGCTGCTAGATCTTGAGTATCCTGAGGGAAAAGGTCTGGCCGAGCCTCCAAAGGCACGGCAAGTTGGAAGTTGGTATTAGCATTTTAGGTGATGTTTCATTCAGTTTAAAAATATTTTACTTATCCCAAAAGGCTATTGTCGTGATGGGTTTAATGTGTTTGACCCACATGCAGAAGCACTTCAAGAGACCGAAAAAGATTTAACAGTTTATTGTAAGGAGCTGTACACAGAATGGTTAAACTGCTCATTCAGCTTGGGAAGGTTCCAGCGGTCTGTTGAACCGGAAGTGGAAGCTCTAGGAGGAGATTAGAGTGGTGAGTTCCAGGAATGTGGGAAAACTGGCCGAAGGTCTGAATACAAGGAATCTGGGACTCCCTGTAGTAGTTGGGGAGGGTTTCTGAGATCCCGTTGGTGGAGGCTTGGTCTGTTGAGGGCGGACAGGCAGACTGTGGGAATCCTGAGGAGCAACTTAGCAGACTGACTCTTGGTCAGCGTTCAGGTGAGGAGATCAGTCTCCTTTTCTCAGTGTGATTAGTGTTTCTCTTCCAGACTTGTAGGGCCAGCTTATCCGGAGGATCTGGAAAATCTTGCCGGACAATCAAAGATGAAATAAGGTTAGGACTGAAATGCTCTGAAGACACTTAGACTCAAAGGGACTCAGCTAAATCAGAGGGGCTAGCGTACCCAATACTGGCAAATACTCTGGCGAGGAAGTGAAGAAAGTCTGCTCCTTAAATACTCCTCAGGGACTGATGATAGGTTGCAGGTGTGAGGTGAGAAGAATAGGAACAACCTCCAGACCAACAGAGGACAATGGAACCATCTAGTGGGTGCACAGTGAAGCTGCAAAAGAGCACAAACAAGCCCCACAAACTGGAATGCTAACAGCTATGAAATGTTGTAGTATATAAAAGGTTTACTACATTATCGTATCACTTAAAATGAACAAAGGCTTGTTGTATATTTGATAGCTGTCTCTATCTGGGCCACACTGTGGCTCTACCTATCTTATACGTCCTCCAAAATACTTAAGTTATCCTGAGATCATTTCTGCATTTGTGCTGTGATAGGCTTAGACTGCTGGAGGACATAGGGACCCCTTTTCCTCAATCTGCTTCATCCTATCTGTTCTCCCATTCTGCATTGTTTGTTAGTTTAATCTCTAACTTTCTGCTGTCTTGGCTTTTTCTCATAGTAGCTTCATCTGGTCTGTTCCTGTTTGGCTGTGACCAGGGGCGGTCGTACCATTAGGCAAACAAAGGCAGTTGTCTAGGGCCCCAAGTTCCTGGGGGGGGGGGGCATAAAACACCTTTTATATGTATGGTTAAAACAGGTATTACTTATTTGTGCACATTAATGATGTTTTTGATAAAACTCCTTTTGCTAAAATGCAATTAGAAGCTGCTTTCAGCAGCACGTTGGCACCTGTCGAGGCGGGTCCGTCGTGTGGAGATGATCTAATACTGAGCATTAAGCAGTGGAAGGGGACGTCAACACCTAAATAATCTATTTAGGTGTTGTTGTTTTTTTTCATATTAAATTTCCTTAATAATTTAGGTTATGTAAGGAAGTTATTACCAACTTCTCACCTTGCATTGCAGTTTCATATTAACATAACTTTAATGTGTGTTATTGTGTTCAGCTGTGGATGCTGAGGGTCAAGTTAATTATAGATTAAATAATTTACTGTTCTGTAGTTTAAGCAATTGTCATATTTGTATGTGTCCTGTGACGTTAGCAATTGAGTAAATATACATATATTTAACCACTGGGTAAAAGCCTTATACTGTGTTTTATGTGTGATTGTTTTCAGCATGAGACAGCGCAGAGACAGAGTCGAGAGAGCGGAGAGAGCAGCCGAGCGCACAGCTGGTGTTGAGCGCGGAGAGAGCAGCTCGAGCGCGAGCAGAGACGGATCCGAGCATGCACAGAGATGGAACTGAGCGCGACCACAGTGTGTTGAGAAGAGTTTTTCAGAGTTGAGAGCGCCCCAGACCAGTTTTGAGCGTGCCTGTGTTGTCTCACTCGCACTCGGACTTGTTCCTATGCGCTCAAACCAAAGGCACCAATATCTCTCCATACATTTCTACTACCCTCTGAAAACCGATCCGTGCTGAACTTGGAACAGTTTACTGTGCCTAGCTCGGTTCCTTAAGATCGTTTACACACCACGCTAGCACAGTGCCTCGCCTCCTAAACCGCTCGTAACATTCAGGAAGTCTGCGGAGAGTCAGGCAAAGAAGGCAGCCTTTGGTGAATTTAATTGACGGAATTGGCTTTTGGGAAGCAGATACAACAAACGATTGTCTAGTCAGAGTTTAAAGATGGAGGAAAGAATGACAGACGTTGAGGTTCATCACTGCTAAGCAGAATCATCACTGGAAATCGTGTGGCATGGTAGGGAAGCTAGGATTTTTATGAATGTCTGAAATTTCCTGATTACTGAGGCTGACTGTAAGGAGATGATGCGGGCTGCTCATGCACTCTTAATCTAAGCCCTACAGATGAACTAGTACCATGTAAGCGCGGCTCGGTTGTGTCTGGCACGGTCCAGTTCAGTTTTACATGCCATTTAAACTCAACAGTTATCACAGTTTCCGTGTCTGGGCTGATCTCTGCACAGTTACAAAAAGTTAGTGTAAATTGTGCTTACGTCTGCTTCTGTCTCCTAGACTTAGACAGCTTTTAGTGTCATTTTGTATAGTACAGCTTTCAGACAGTAAATGAAAGTTTCCATTTCATAAAGTCCAGTGTGGGAGAAAAAATACATGGCACAGAAAACACATTGATATGGAAGTTCATAGCATTCCATATCAATGCATTTTTGGCTCCATGTACGGAAAACTCATTGAACCCCAGTCGGCCTCGGCAGATGGCCAATCGCACTGAGCCTGGTTCTGCTGGAGATTTCTTCCTGTTCAAGCATTCTTAGTGTGAGGGATTGCTGAACAGTCACTGAGTCGATGCAATGAACTGGTTTTCCTTAGATAGAAAAGGCAGGAAGGATCTTCTGTAGAGGTCTGTCTTACACTAGTGGGTCTGGGCTCTGACTGAACAGGCCTTCTAAAGAGGATCTTCATGATTGTCCACAATGTTCTTCATTTAATTGTCTTAGTTACTGTAGGTTTACGTTAAGCCACTCTAACCAAAATGCATGCTTTGTATGTACAAGGAAAACTGAGCTTTTTTGATCGATACTTAAAATATAATTTTTACAAAATTATGGCAAAACGGTTTATTGTGATAATATCGTAACATTATTTAGAGCCTTTGAACTGGGAAAAAGTTTTTTTTTTTACTTAGTTATAGATGTTTATGCCTCTGCAACATTTCACAATTTATGAAGGTTCAACCCAAATTCCTGCACGCACTGATTGATCATCTGAAGGCCATTTATGGTCAATGTCCTGAAAGTGTCATGGTTCTGTTGTGTTTTGCTTTGCTCCATGTTTTCTATTTTTTTTTTTTTATTCCTATTTTGTTGTGTTTTCTGGTTGTATTTTAGTTCTTAGGTTTTTGTTTGTTGCCCTCTTGTGTTGGTCTTCTTTTCCCTAGCTCCTTCCCAGACTGCTCTGTTCACACCTGCTCCCAGTCTGGCCGTTAGTCCTCTCTTTGTTCAGTCTACCATAAATACACTTCTTGTGCAGTTCCTCAGTGCTGGTTCCTCGTCTTACTTCGTCTTACTTCGTCTTTCCTGTTCTTACCCTGGATCCTCATGATTGGTTTCCCCTGATGTCTCCATTTGTTCTGATTTTTCCCTCTCCGGCAGGTAAGCCTAAGGCCTCCACTCCCTCTCCAGCAGGTCAGCCTGACGCCTGCTTCAGTTCCCCTCATAACCAGGTCAGTTTCCCCTATGGTTTCAGTCGTCACCTCCAAGACCAGCAGCTAGCTTCTTGGGTTGGTAGGTTAAGACCAGTTGCCATTATTATACCCCCTGCAGTCAGAGCTCCCCATTTTGAGAAGTCTCATTTATGGGGCTTCTTTTATGGGAGAGGAAAGATCTTGCTACCTCCATCAGCTCCTAGCCAGCCAGATCCCGAGCCAGAGCCCATTAGCGGGCCAGATCCCCTATTGCCAGAGCCCTTTAGCGGGCCAGATTCCCTAGTGACAGAGCCCTTTAGTGGGCCAGATCCAGGGCCCATTAGAAAACATGAGCACCTGTGCTGTCCAGAGACCCCTGAGTGAGCTCTGTGCCGCCCAGAGACCCCTGAGCCCGCTGATGAAATGGTCTCAGATTTAGAGCTTGGTGAGAGTTCATCTCCAAGGCCCCTTAGCCGGCGCTCCAAGTCTCCAAGGCTCCTGCAGCAGAGATTGCGTCCTCCAGAGGCCCTCCTCATTGCCGGCCTCAGGGCCGTCGTCCAGAGACTCTGCCTCGCCTCGGGTCCCACGGCTGCCCTCCAGAGACTTTTGGTTTCCTTCGCCCACCTTTGGTGGGTTGTTTTTTGTTTTTGGACATTTTAGGGGTCTGCAATCCGCCCTTTAGTGAGGGGTACTGTTATGGTTCTGTTGTGTTTTGCTTTGCTCCATGTTTTCTAGTTTTATTGTTTTGATTCCTATTTTGTTGTGTTTTCTGGTTGTATTTTAGTTCTTAGGTTTTTGTTTTTTGCCCTCTTGTGTTGGTCTTCTTTTCCCTAGCTCCTTCCCAGACTGCTCTGTTCACACCTGCTCCCAATTTGCTCGTTAGTCCTCTCTTTGTTCAGTCTACCATAAATACACTTCTTGTGCAGTTCCTCAGTGCTGGTTCCTCGTCTTACTTCTTCTTTCCTGGTCCCACCCTGGCTCCTCATTATTGATTTCACAAGACGTCTCCATGGTTCTGATTTGTTTTACATTTTTAAGTTGGATTTTTTGGATTTTTACCCCTGCCTCTCAGCCTCTGTATTTGGGTCCAAAACTACAACCAAACCCTAAAAGAAAGATACTGACCAGATTCTGTCTCTCCATCCACCTTGAAGCACTGTGCTGATCAGGTGTCTCCAGTGTTCACAGACATTTTTAAAACCTCACTGGCAACATGTCACGTGCCAACCTGCTTCTAGTCTTCTACTGTTATCCCTCTTCTAAAGGAGCCCTGCCCTCTGTGGTTATGAATTCCTTTGAGCGCCTTGTGCTTTCACACCTAAAAGAGATCACTGACCCCCTTGTGGACCCCCTACAGTTTGCCTACAGAGCCACCAGCTCTGCAGACGATGCTGTCAACTTGGCCCCTCACTACATCCTCCGCCTGGATTCCGCAGGTACCTACGCCAGGATCCTGTCTGTGGATTTCAGCTCTGCCTTCAATACAATCATTCCAGCTCTGCTTCAGGAGAAGCTCTCCCAGCTGAGTTTTTCTGACTCTTGATTGGGTGGATTACAGACTTCCTGTCTGACAGGAAGCAGCATGTAAAGCTGGGAAAACATGTCTCCGACTCCCAGCTCATCAGCACTGGTTCCCCCCAGGGCTGTGATCTTTCTCATCTGCTATTCTCTCTGTACACCAACAGCTGCACCTCCATTCAGTTGTTGGAGACAGCTGTTTTTGAGAGAAAACTTTTGGAAGTTAGGAGATTGCTGTTGGAGGAGCTGTGTTCGTGCTCTTGTGTGAGGATTAAATAAATGTCCTTTGTCAACTAAACCTCGGCCTGGTGCTTTGGAGGCTTAATAGAGGGTTACAGAACAATTGGAATTCTCTGAACTAGTTTAAAAAATCTAAAATGTCTAAATATGTCAAATCTAAAAGCAAAGCTTAAATAGTTAAGTTCAAGTCCAAACCTTAAAAACTTCTGAGGTTTGTTGCCTTGAGACCAGAAGAAATGTAACGCTAATCTTTGGCTCTACGAGGAGAGGGACTTAAACCAACTCTTATGTCATGGTCCTGGCACTGGTGGCTTGCTTGATTGCTCATTCCACCCACCTGTTTAACTCTAGCGTTTGAATATAGCTCTGATTATTCTGATTGTGACCTGTTTCTGTCTTGTGGATCCCGAGTTTTGCTTTGCCCCTGTCTGCTCTATTAGTCTGATCAGTTCTGGACTGTTTTCTGGATTCAACTGGTTTACAGAACCTGGACTGTTTTCCTGACCACGGCTTGGATTCCCTCATCGGTACCTCATCGGCTCTCTGTTCATCCGGTTAATGAACTTGGTTCTGTTACGACTTCAGCTCGGATATTCCCTTCAGGACACAGCTGCTACTCGGCGTCGTTTAGCATCAGCTCCTCTCATCTCCCAGAGCTCCAGGGGCGGCGCTCGCCGCAAGCGGAGTACAATCTCCTTCCCTGATTCCTCACATTCCTCTGGGATCGGACTGAACTCTGAACCAGGTCAGTGACTATTGCTCTTAGTCGTTTCCAGTCCTTTATTCTTAGTCACTGACCTGAGTTTCTGTTACTACAGAGGATCCGGTTTATCTGCTCCAGCTGACGAGCAGCTGCACGCAGTTTATTAATAAAGACTGTTAGAACTCATTCTGATCTGTCTGTTTGAATACTGGGATCAAGGTTTCGAGTTTGACATCTTAACCGTGAAGGTGTCCTGAAGTATCATGGTTTTGGAACGTTTTGCATTTGTTAGACCTGACTAGCTAGCTTCATGGAATCCATCATGACTTATGTCCTGTATCAGATGGAGCTTAAGAACATTAGTAAAAATAATTAAATAAAGAAGCAGAACTGGACCCTGCATCTTTGCATAGAGCCAAAATGTTATACCATAGGAAATGGGCTGTGCATGCAAGACATCCCTCAAAAATGTCCATGATTAAATCATAACATTTCTCAGGCAATTGTTGGAGACCTCTACATGATTAACAGAATAAAATAATTTCTGTACCTGCAGTTGAACTCAACCAATACGTTTCTTGTTGGGCTTGAGACTTTACCAAACCATCTACTTATTTACTTTATTGGTCTAAGTACATTTCAACTTGACAAAATTAAACAAAAACATGCTATTATGCAAGAGTCTAATAGGACATAGGTGCAGTTAAGGGTGTGCAAAATAATCGTCATGATGATGCATCGCGATTTTAATTTTTGTGATCTACTGCATTGATTCTTGAAGGCAAGAAACAATAAAAAAAAAAAAAAAAAGAACAAATAAAATACATGAATGGTTGGCGCACATCAGCCAAATCAAGTGGAATACAACTTCCAGTCCAGCAGATGTCGCTGTGGATGTGTTGACGCCCGCTGCTTTGTGTCACAAGCATTTCCGGCCGCGGGATACTGAGACGAGTCATATGAAATAAAACATGGAGGACACTATGAAAATTCGCCCCGCGGCTCCATCACATTTCAAGTCAGATGCTTGGATGCATTTTGGCTTTAAAAACAAAGAAGGTTTAAATGACATTGATATGATGCACGGAATTTGCAAAAGGGGAAATATACATTTGAATGTTTTCATTTCATTGGTTTAAAGGACCACTGAGGCCATGTAAACGTACTGATTATCCTTATTCTTTTATTTTAAGTTTAATAAATCCTAAGATCTTTTTGTCAGTGTGTCCACGCCAGTAATAGTAATATTTCTGTCCAGTATTTGTTTCCATGGCAACACCTCCAAAAGTTGTTTCAATAAATACAGCTATGTATTAATGCAGTTACTTTCAGTTATGTATCAATTGAAGACACGATCCAGATCACACCCAGCCAGTCAGCCACTGGTAAGGGCTGGATCTTTTTCTTACAGTGTTTAGTGAAAACATCGCAATGCATCGCAATATTTCAAGTATCATGATGCATCGTCATAGAATCGCATCGTGAATTCTTTGCCAATACCCACCCCTAGGTGCAGCTACAGGAAGCAGATACATCAAGTTTAAACTGCAGCATGGCGATGAGGCATTTATTCACATAAATTTGAAAGCTGGTTTTCTGTCAGTTCAGCATCCCCAGTTAGACCAGCATACCCATAGTCAATACGCATGCACAAGATGTCCGATTTGCCTGTACCCAAAACAATTTAAGGTCAGGTCGCCATATGCTTCAAAAAACACCAAAAAGTAAGTACTTAAATTTTTTTTGTTTTGTTTTTTTGTTTTTTTTCTACATGACTAAAGGGATACATGCCCGTTGAAGTAGTTTAAAGTGTATATTTCATTCAAAACTAAAAGAATAAACACATATTGGCTATGGGTATGCTGGTCTGACAGGGTATGCTCATCTGACAAAACTCCGGCCCCCTTCTGTCTGCTATGAATATCGATCTGCTTACCTTCCTTGCTGCTGTGTTTGCTCAAACTCACAGAAAAAAAAATAGAAAGAAAGATAGACGGAGGTGGGTGGGTAGAGTGCAAGCTGAGTAGAGAGACAAAAGAGGAGGGTAAGAACCAGCCTGTTCTTGAACTTGGCTGATAGGATCTCTAATTTCCTTCTTCGCGCTGCCTCCATACGCGCTGGTTGCCACCGCATTAGTGATTGGCACTAACTCACCTTGGATCTGGCTGTTGTGAAAAGGGAAATAAATCGGTAGAGGGCTGAGATTGCATTTCTTCACATAAGTCTTTGAGGGAGACTGAAATACACCATCATGTCCTCATTACGCCTTCTGCCTGGAGCCACTAGACATCCTTTATTCCACTTCTCCAAACTAGAGCTTTCTGAGCCCACAGTCAGGCTCTTTAACTGTCTATCTCTCTGTGGCTCAGAGGCCTTATAGCTAAAGAACAAATTAAATCTCTCATTTAACACATGGTCCCTATATAACACACGACACAGTACAGACATTTTTTGGTTCCTACCCTAAAGGTTATATCATCTGTCTTAATCTATTGTCGGTGGTGTACCTAAAGATTTCATCAAAGCTTTAGCTCCTGTGTTGCTAGGTTATTAGATAAGAAAAGGTAATTAGTCCATTTAAGTTATTATGTGTGGTGCTGCGTTGGTATCCTTGTTCTTTGGCCAATTTGAACCCCTATTCCTATATATTTTGCATCACCATTCAGGGCTGTACACTGCAAGCATTTTACTCGCATTTGTGCCTAAAAAAAGACTGATGCAAGAAAAAAAAACATAGGAGCATGTATGTGGGTACAGATTTCACTGCCCTCATTTGCATTTTGCTTCCAAAATAAGTTATGCTACATTTACATGGCATGGTGCTGAAGCAGTAGAAGCAGCTGGTTTACATGCAGTCAGTGGTTGATGCGAATGAAGTCGCAGAAAAAGGTCCTGCAGTGTGTTTCAAGCAGCAGGAGTTGCACCTTCTGAGCATCTAAAGCACGTGACGCGCTTCACAAGCAGCAGCTTTTGGAAAATTTCACTTTAGCTGCTCGCGCGCCTCATCAACCAATCATAGAAGCTGATCTGAGAGCTGGCAGGGAGTCAGACACAGCACTGCTGATGCAGAGAGCTATGATCACTCCTCTGAAACTCTTTATTAAGGCCTAAATTAACTTAAAATATAGAAACCTGCCGGCAAAATATGCTTGCTTTTATTATCCTGGTGCCTGCAGTTTGGATTACGTACACGAAAAACGCTAACATCTCCGCCACGAACAGTAGCGTAAAACCCCCAAGAGGCTACCAGGTCAGAGGCTGCTGTTGAAGGGGATTGCCAATGACCGCGCACCGCCAGTGTACGGGGTTTTGTGCTGGTCCGACAGCTTAAAAAATATTGGAAGGCAGGATGGTAATTTTGATAAACTGACTGCACAGATGATGTTTTGAGGTGGACTTCTCAGTTAAAAACATGTCAAAACTACTTTTTTTGTCCTGGCACTGGTGGTCTGCTTGATTGCTCAGCCGTGGTCAGGAAAACCTGGACTGTTTTCCTGACCACGGCTTGGATTCCCTCATCGGTACCTCATCGGCTCTCTGATCATCTGGTTATTGCTATTCTGCTATTCTGCTTTTGTAATGTTCACCTGCACTCCTGACTGTTACTATTGTAACAACTCTTTATATGCATCTTGCACTACTCACTTTGACTGAATTTGTACTGCCGACTATTTATTCACAGTACCAATTGTTTACATATACATTTGCAATAACGTACTTTAACTGTAATATGCAATTACCTTCCACTGCACTTAAATTCATCATGACTTCTATCCTGTATCAGATGGAGCTTAAAGAACATTAGTAAAAACAATTAAATAAAGAAGCAGAACTTGACCCTGCATCTTTGCAATGAGCCAAAATGTTATACCATAGGAAATGGGCTGTGGATGCAAGACATCCCTCAAAAATGTCCATGATCAAATCATAACATTTCTCAGGCAATTGTTGGAGACCTCTACATGAATAACAGAATAAAAGAAATCTAAATTGTTTCTGTAACTGCAGTTGAACTCAACCAATAAGTTTCTTGTTGGGCTTCAGGCTTTACCAAACCATCTATTTAGAACACTACTGCCACCTACTGGTTTGTGACGTCACGGTGCGGTATCGGCTGTTGATCAAGTCCCAGTGCTGTATCTGGTGTTTGTCACAACGCGCTATTATCCAAGTCATCTTGAAAACATTCTTCTTCCAAATGTTGGCTACATATTACGGGTTTTTTCTCTGGCCAGAAGTTCGATGGCAAATCCTCCCTCTTCAAGTTGGCGATCCAACGACCAACCCGTCTATGGAGGATCAGGAATCAGAAAGGTGGAATAACTCTTTTTTCCACTTTTACCCGATGTATTCCAGCATCCAGCTGCCATGCACGTGGGCATTGTCAGTTTCACTATAGCTCTGGTGAATTTCAATGGTGAAGTCCTCTGGAAATCTTCAATAATTGTTGTTGATTGCAGATGTGTCTAGTAGTTCCCATTGATTTAGCTTGGAAAGCGGGGAGAATGGCGCTAGGCTTACCGCACCGTGACGTCACTGCTGGAAGATGGCAGGAGGGAGGGGCTACTATATGTGGGCTAAAATGGCTGCTACCAGACTCAGTGATTGTGATGCAAGTCATTATTTAAATTTTTTTTACTGATAAATGCTAAATTAATTAAATCACTGCGGATGTATTAGTTTTACATATAAATAACGATCCATTGATTACTCCTTGCTGACCAGACTTTTCTTTTAAAATAAATATTTTCTTCAGTTATTTTGAAACTCTTATAGGACCAGACTGCCAGCTGGTTAATTATATTGTTCTGAGAAAATGAACACCTGTTGCAAATATCCTCTCTTTCTTTTCCAGCACACCTTTTAGAAGGATACAATTCAAAGGAGCACCGTTCTGTTTGAACTCATTACTTTCTATGGCTTTACCATGCATGAGTTAGCATTGGCTTTGTGAAAGCCACATCAGACGTGCCTCCCTATGTACTATAAAGCTCCAATGTCGCCTGCAGCCATAAGCAGTTATGTGTATGGCGGTATAGTTTCAGTCCCACCAGATCCTCCCCCCCCAGACAATGCTTCTCCGCTTGGCTAGCGTATTGTTCAGTCTGTGGGAACCGACTTCCTA
Organism: Cyprinodon tularosa; assembly: GCF_016077235.1. NCBI lineage: Eukaryota > Metazoa > Chordata > Actinopteri > Cyprinodontiformes > Cyprinodontidae > Cyprinodon > Cyprinodon tularosa. Next base: position 121,301 of record NW_024039679.1, on the reverse strand, counting down.
TATTAAGAAACGGAGAGAGCAAATCTCCTGCCTGTTCTTCCACTTTCCACAGACATAATAGCATTCTTAGAGTGGGAGCCCAATGTGGGAGAAGGTTGCACACTCTTCACACTTCAGTAGTCTTCTCCCCTTCCATGCAGCTCCCCCACCCTTGCATTGCCTTCTTCTTCTTCTTTCCCCCTTCTTTTTTCTCTTCCTAACCACCACACACTTTTCCTCTTAGAGGAGTCTTTTGAAAAGGGACAAGGGGATAGAGAGAGATCAAAGGAGGCCAAGTGCTGCATACAGCAATACCCCGACACTCAAACACAGAATTCATTTGCTGCATTCAAATTTTTTCCGTTTGCCACCAAAATGCTCCGTTGAAATACTGTGTGATTTCTCTCACTGCTCCAAAAAATATTAGAATTTCAAACAGGAAATGCTTCTTTTAAATACTATCAACGACTAGAGCCCACATGTTACACAATGTCCCACAATCACACACACACACTCTTTACATACGTTGACTTACATTCATTTTATTTATCACATTTATGCCTAACATTGTAATTTACTGGATCTATTCCTAACCCTAATGTTAATTCACAACATACAGTAGTAGCCATTTAAAAATTTGCCGCTTCCTTTATGGGTCCTTGGCTGGTCCCCTACATTTTAAACATCAGTCTTTGTACTTAAATATTCCTTCTGTCATGATTTGTAGACATTAGGGTCTAAAGAGAAGCATCATCTCCTGGTCAGACCCTGTAATTCAGTGAAAGGTTGTAAAAAAAATGCAAGAGGGGGTCACTGCAGTGGCTGGAAGTTGGAGGGGATTACATTGGGAGTTTGAAGGAAGTGGGCTGCCATTTGGCTGGCGTTTGACTGGGAAAGGCCATTTTGAATGGCTGCTACTCTACCTCTAAACTGACTCTCTAAGATTAAAAAAGGGTGTCTGCTACATTACGACCAGTAAATACACCAAAAACTATCCTAAATAGGTAAAATAAATAAGAACACACATATTTTAAATCATACACATACATTAATTTGACATCAGGGTCTTAAAGCAGCTGGGATACCGGCTGGCTAGCTCAAGAGGTGCATGACCTGTCCCGCAAACAGAAAGCCTGGGTTCGTATCCCTGCTGGAGGCAAGGCAAGGCAAATTTATTTGTATAGTACAAAGACAATGCAAAGTGCTTTATATGATTAAAATACAGGAAGATAAAACAGAATCAAAGGAAGTAGGAAAATAAAAAAATAAATATAATGAAACAAAAAAGAATATTAAAAACGGTTGGGTTAGCATTTGATCAAAAGTTTCTCCTTGGGCAGTTGACAATTCCCCAGAAACCTTGCCTTTTGTTCTACTAAGATATAACTGCAAAATCTTTCCCATTATCTACAGGTAATTTAACTCTGCCCGATACACACCAATCCTATGGTGCAGACCTGGATAACTGGGGGGGATCCCACTCTAGATTACCGACGTCTCAGTAAAATTAAGTACCTTCTGGTGGCCCCTACAACCTTCCTCTCAGTCTTAGAGAGAGCCTCACGTTCCTATGCCAGGTCTTTTGGTTCACAGGTGGAACAAAACCTGAACTGCCTTTCTGCTCCCCAAAAAGAAAAGTTATCTTTTATTTTGTATGTATATTCTTTATTATTATACTAATGGTAATGCTTTTGAAATGATTAATTTAAAGAAAATATGTTTTAGTTGAACTGTTTAACTAGAACAGTGGAAGGCAATCCTATACAAATGTGTTTTTAGTTTTGATTTAAAGGAACTCAGGCTTTCCGCACTTTTCCAGTTTTCTGGAAGTTTGTTCCAGATAAGTGGAGCATAGGAACTAAATGCTGCTTCTCCATGTTTAGTTCTGGTTCTAGGTCTGCAGAGCAGGCTGGAGCCAAAAGACCTGAGTGGTCTGGAGGGTTGATACACTGATAGCAAGTCTGTGATGTATTTAGGTGCTAAGCCATTCAGAGATTTATAGACTAACAGAAGGATTTTAAAGTCTATTCTCTGAGATACAGGCAGCCAGTGGAAGGACTTTAGAACTGGGGTGATGTGCTCTACTGGAGGGGAATTAGCTGTCAATGTGGGTCCTTAGGCAAGACCCTTCACACTAATGCCTTCTTTGGGGGAGTGGTTAGGGCATTGCCTATGGAATCCAGAGGTTCCGAGTAAGAGAAAAGTAATATCCAGTTTTTTCCCGATAAAATAAACTCACGTGTCATAATAATCCACCAAAGGTCAATTTTTAGCCATGAAAAGTAAAAATCGAAGGGTGAAAACACATAGTTCGTCTTTGTGATGATGCTGGTCCGCAATTTTAGATCATTTATGTAGCGTGGACTTACCTACGAATCGGTCTACTACCAACATCAATCATAATTTCCACCCTAACTATCAGATTACTTTAGAAAAACAGCTCTTTGTGAAATAAAACACCTCAGCACGCACGGGCGTCCCCATTAAGTGTAAACAAGACATTTTTTGGTCATTTAGCTTTACATTGTCCCTTAGCGGTGCACCACGCTTTGAAAAATCCTAAATCCACCCCTGAAAAACCTGTATTTATAAAACTGGAGCTCCTCTAAGTAACATCCCTTATAATCAGATTAAGGCCCCGTCCACACGAAGACGAACCCTGGCCTAAACGCACAAATTTTTCACCAAACCAGCCTCTCATCCACACGAAGCCGGCGTTTCGGGGGTCTGTAAACGATCATTTTTTTATTCACCCTTCAGAGTGGGAAGATTCTGAAACGCCGTATTCGCGTTTCCATCTTTACACCCTAACCGCATTTTTTTTTACACGCATGCGTCATAGCGTCGCCTCTAAACACGCAAGCGCGACACATCACAACAACAATGGCGCCGTTGCTGCTAATGCTACTCACCCTGCTGTCGGGCTGGTCGGGCTTACAACAGAATCTTCTTCTGGAATATCTCCAGGAAGAACAGAGCAATATCGACCACATAGTTCAGCACCTGAATTTGACTTAACCACGAAAATAGACCTGCAGGGCAACCATGTATAAATATTAGTGCGCATGCCCAACATTTCGCTTATTTTTGCTTTGGCACCACAGCGCCACTTACAGGCCTGGCATACATTTTGCAGCGTTTTCATGCATTCGTGTGGACGCTCACATTTATTTTACGTCTCCGTCTTTACGGCAAACGTTTTGGAAAATATCAGCGTTTCGTGTTCGTTTTGACTTCGTGTGGACGGGGCCTTAAACTTGATTAAAACCAATTAAAACTTTAATTGGGAACAAAATACAGAAGAAAGATTGAAGACAGGCTGACTTAATTACTTTTACTTTCTTTCATCCAGACACCTGAGCTGCTTTGATGATTTGGTGATAGCTCAGTGTGAAAACTAGCTGATTCCAGGCTATTCTCTACATCCAGGCTGTTCCTCTGCTTGGTTTGGATGTGAGTCACAGCTGAAGGTGAACTCAAAGAAAAACTTTCTTTTTGGTTGATAAAAGCTTGATAAATTTTTCGATTGGGTCATCAGAAAGAAAAACTATTTTATTTTAATACCTAAGAAATAAAATGTTTCATGTACCCCTTGCAATGCACACGTGGACCACTAGGGGTACAAGTATCCCTGGTTGGCAATCACTGATTTACCTGAATAAATGGCAAAGAAAGTTATTTCATGAAAGCCGTTTTGTTCAATTCACTAGAATGCGAGTACGGACTCGTGTCCTCACCAATTATGTTCTCGAGAAGAACCCAGGAAAGTCTGGATATCTGGAGAATGGGAGCATGCAGCATAAATCGTGGTCAATTGGAACAGAAGCGTATTGATGACATCACCACATTCAAAGCTAGTCTGGAGCTGCAATTCACCTCCTGTTATTAATAGTCTAAATAATAATAAATTCTTACTTTTTTTCATTTAGAGGGAGAATAATAATGAACACAGTCAGATTAACAGAAATAAAATAAAATTAACATTTGATTTGTACTTCCACTGCAGATGGGCTAACGTTAGCCCGTCTGCAGATGGGTTTGTTGCAGTTACCCTTGGAGGTCCACTGGTTGCCACGATCCTCTCTGGAGAAAGAACAACAAGGAAGACGGCAACAACTATTGAACAGTTCTCGCTTGATTCAGCTTTGGAATCAGTTTTGGAAGGATTAGACTTGTGGTTTTCGTTGAAACTTGAGAAGGAATAGGCTCTACGCTAATTCATTTTTAAGAAGGACGTTTTCACTGTTTTACCGACAGGCTGTTTGTTTACACTCCCTAACCAGCTTCCTGTTGAGCCAACATTGAAAGACAACAGGTTGTTCTCATCAACAATCTTCAGATGTCTCATTCATCGGGGCCAGACTAGATTACACATTTAATCTCACATTAAGTCTGGTTTATCAGGCTACTTAAAACGTACTTTTATAGAACAACAGCAACAGAAAATAGAACTTTTATCTTAATACTCTGAGCTCTGTGAGCGCTAACCTGGAAGCTGCTGCTGCCACGGTGCATGCTGGGACAGCTGTCAGTCTGGAGAACGGAAAGAGTGGCTCTGTTTATCCTGAGCTATCTCTATAGTTCTGCTGCTATAGGCTTAGACTGCTGGAGGACATAGGGACCCCTTTTTCATCATTCTGCTTCATTCTATCTCTATTCTCCCACTCTGCAGAATCTGTTAGTTCAATCTCTAACGTTCTGCTCTCTCTGCTTTTTCTCATAGTAGCTTCATCTGGTCTGTTCCTGTTTGGCTGTGACTCCATCCTGGAGAGAAATATCAGCTGTGCTGCTGCCATCAACACCTTTGTTTCTAGATGTTGGAGATCAGCCTGTTTTCCAGTGTGGTCCTGTTTCTCTGACTGTGACTAACTGGATGTGCTCTCTTCATCCTCTGACATGGGAGCTGGCTCGGAGCTCGTCTGCCTGGCTGTGTGTTTCCTGGACGGGGCCAGCTTTTATAGTTGCTTTTTGTATCTATGCTTCTTTTTCTATGTCTGCTTCTGTCTCCTTGAACCCCAGTGGGCCTCAGCAGATGGCCGCTCACACTGAGCCTGGTTCTGCTGGAGGTTTCTTCCTGTAGAAGGGAGTTTTTCCTCTCCACTGTCGCTACAAGCATGCTTAGTGTGAGGGATTGCTGAAGAGTCAATGAGTCGATGCAATCAGCTGGTTTTCCTTAGATAGAAAACTTTGTATCAATTTGACTGGATGATGTGGTGATCTGTAAAGTGCCTTGAGATGATATGTGTTGTGAATTGGTGCTATATATGCTCTGATGCATGCTGGGTAAAGAGGGAGGGGTGAGAACAACAACGTTCTTGTGAATTGGAACAGTACGAGGGCCGAGGCAGATTAAGTTTTTCGAGTACATGAGCACATGGGAACGCTCAAGTACACATATTGAGAAACAGCCTATATAATTTTTTTGAATTTATGAGCTTCAGCTCCCTTCTATTATTATTAAACTTTATTCTTTTATAACCTCTGACATAACAGATGATGTTCAAAGTTACTGAAACCCCCTATCTTCTGCATTCTGGCACTTGGTTTGAAGTCCAGCTATTATTCTATCACATCCAGAAGAAAATAGGCATGGAGTAACTGGCATTCGTGTTAACAAACACGTGAACAACAAACCTAATAAATCGGTTGGTTATTGTACATGACATACTAGAAGTAGAAAGGATTGCTGCCAAGGCCAAACCTTCAGCATCTCCCTATAATTTAAGAATCAGAGCGCTCCACTTTCTGTCAAACACCGTTTGAGAGAGAGCTTCAACCCCCACTAGAGCTGTTTTTAAATGTGGAGAGGAGCTAAATCTGTCCTCACACCCTGTGAAACACCATATGGTACCTCAATACATAGCTCAGTCACTGTATGACACATCTGCTTGTTAAGATTCCTTGCAATTTCAGGGAATTGAGATGCGAACTGTTTAGAGAAAAACACCGGAAATAAAGATTCTTTGTATTAAACAATTGATTGTTTTAACTCTTTCTCTCTACATTAATTGAATGCAAATATCTCCTTTATTTTTGTACTTTGGTGATCAAACCAATACTACATGGTTACTAAGGAAGTTAACATTTAAAATTTAACTCCCTCGGTAACCAATGTAACTCTTTGGGTGAGTCTTCTTGTGTTGCTGTTTAAATGACCATAAGACAGAAACACATTTTATCTTATGTTTCTGCCCAGAAAAAAATATTTATTTACATGTAAAGTGAGGAAAATGAGTATGTAAACACCCTGCATAGAAATCATGGAGGGGTCTGAAATTGTCATCTTAGGTGCATGTCCACTGTGAGAGAGATAATCTAAAAAAAAAATCCATGAATCACATTGTATGATTTTTTATCCAATTATTTCCATGATACAGTTCCAAATAAGTATTTGAACACCTGAGAAAATCAATGTTAATATTTGGTAAAGTAGCCTTTGTTTGCATATTAAAGAGGTAAAATGTTTCCAGTAGTTTTTTTTTTTACCAGGTTTGCATTGCACACTGCAGGAGTGATTTTGGCCCACTCCTCCACACAGATCTTCTATTGATCAGTCAGTTTTCTGGGCTATCGCTGAGAAACAGGAAGTTTGAGCTCCCTCCAAAGATCCTCTATTGGGTTTAGATGTGGAGACTGGCTAGGCCATGCCAGAACCTTGATCTGCTTCTTCCAGAGCCACTTCTTGGTTATCCTGGCTTTATGCTTCAGCTCATTGTGATGCTGGAAGACCCAGCCTCCACCCGTCTTCAATGCTCTGACTGAGCGAAGGAGCTTGTTCCTCATAATCTCCCAATACATGGCCCTGGTCATCCTCTCCTTAATACAGCGCAGTCATCCTGTCCCATGTGCAGAAAAATACCCCATAGCATGATGCTACCACCCGCATGCTTCACAGTAGGGAAGGGATGGGTCTCATCATTCTTCTTCTTCCAAACACAGTGAGTGGAATTATGAACAAAAAGTTCTATTTTGGTCTCATCTGACCACATGACTTTCTCCCATGACTCCTGTGGATCTTCCTAATGGTTATTGGCAAACTGCAGACGGGCCTTTACATGTGCTGGTTTAAGCAGGGGAACCTTCCGGGCCATGCGTGATTTCAAACCATGACGTCTTAGTGTATTACCAACAGTAACCCGGAAACGGTGATCCCAGCTCTTTTCAGGTCATTGACCAGCTCCTCCCGTGTATTTCTGGACTCATTTCTCACCTTTCTTTGGACCATGGAGACCCCACCAGCTCAGATCTTGCATGGAGCCCCAGTCTGAGGGAGATTGACAGCCATGTTTAGCTTCTTCCATGATTGCTCCAATAGTGGACCTTTTTTCACCAAGCTGCTTGGCAATTTCCCCGTAGCCCTTTCCAGCCTTGTGAAGGTGGACAATTTGTCAAGAGGCTCTAAACCTTGGACCCAATATTCAACAGACAGAGCTGGAAGAGTTTAACAGACTTTATTAAACAAGCAGCGTGAAACGGCGCGTCAGCAGGGGCGGATTACACAGATCCTCTGTGGAAACAGAAACTCAGGTCAGTGACTAAGAATGGATGGCTGGAAGCATTTAAGAGCTAAAGTCACTGACCTGGTTCAAAGTTCAGTCTGATCCCAGAAGGAGGGGAGGAATCCGCGAAGGAGACGGTCGTCCGCCGCAGGCAGGCGCGGCTCCCGAAGCACAGTGAGGAGAGCGGCGCTGAAGCCAAACGGCGCCGAGGAGCAGGTGTTGCCAGAAAGGGAGATCCAAGCCGAAATCGAAACAGAACCAAGTTCGTTTACCAGGAGATCTGAGAGCCGATGAGGTACCGAAGAGGGAGTCCAAGCCGTGGTCAGGAAAACAGTCCAGGTTCTGTAAGCCAGTTACATCCAATACAAAGTCCAGAGCCGATCAGACTAATTGAGCAGACAGGGGCGAAGCAAAACTCGGGATCCACAAGACAGAAACAGGTCACAATCAGAATAATCAGAAAAGTAGTTTAAACGCTAGAGTTACTCTCACCAAAACAGCTAGAATAATCTGGCACTAGAAGCTTGAAACCAAACAGTATATAGACGGGCTGGAACCAGGTGGAAGGGATAAGAAATGATGAGAGAACAGGCAGAGCTAAACAGGTGGGTGGAATAAGCAATCAAGCCACCAGTGCCAGGACCATGAAACAATTTCAGTCTCTAGTTTCTTTGGAAAACTCTTCGCTCATGGTCATGTTAGTAGCGGCATTCTTACTGATTGTATGGGGTGGACGTTCTTTATGCAGACAACGATTTCAAACAGGTGCATCTAATTTAGGATAATAGATGGAGTGGAGGCAGACATTTTTAAGGCAGACTAACAGGTCTCTAATGCTACGTTCAGACCGGACGCTGCAAAAGCAGTAAAATCGCGTCTGCTGCTTAATTTTTGCTGCTTGTACCAGTTAGTTCTGACGCGCGGCTGAAGCAGCTTTGCTGCTCTGGCTGCGCGGTGCAAAAGTGTGTCTGACGCGCGTTGGGCGGAGCTTCACTATCCTTTCTCTGCCTTGCAGCTATATTTGCTGTGATCAGTGGGAATAAAGTAGTTTTAAGATGTTTTTAAGTGAGAAAATACACCTGAAAACTTAATCAGTGCAGTCAGTTCATCCAGATTACAATCCTGTCTCCCAATGTTATTTCTGTCGGAGCCGCTCAGACCCCCACATACCGACGGTGCGCCGACAGAAGGAATCCCTTCAACAGTAGCCTCTGGACGGGTCGCCTCCTCGCAGTTTACTGCGGCGGCTGGTAGGTGTTTTTCATCTAAATAATCCGATCTGCAGGCAGCAGGATAATAAAAGCGAACATATTCTGCCGGCATATGTATATATTTTAAGTTAATAAACTGTTTAAGAGGAGTAATCAGAGCGGTCTGTGTCATCAGCGCTGTGTCTCTCTCCCAGCCAGCTCACAGATCAGCTTCTCTGATTGGTTGACGCGGCGCGTCGAGCAGCAAAAATTCAATTTTTCCATCTCGAGCAGCAACGCGTTTGCGGCGCGTCACGCGCGTCAGATGCCAAAACGCGCCCGACGCGCTGCTTCAGCTGCTCAGACGCGCTGCGCCTGCTGCTCAAAACGCGCCGCGGGACCTTTTGCTGCGCCTTGACGCGCGTCAACCATTGACTTTGCATGTAAACTCGCTGCTTCTGTCGCCCCAGCTGCCCCCGGTGTGAACGCAGCGTAAGGGTCAGAATTGTAGCTGTTCAAAAAATTATTTATTGTTATTTTTGGATTTTTTTTTGTGATTATGTCTCCCACAGTGGACATGCAGCAACAATGACAATTTAAGACCCCTCCACAACTTCTAAGTGGGGGAAGTTGGAAAAATAGCAGAGTGTAAAATCTTTAAAATGAGTTTTCTACTTCCAGCAATGCAAAAAATTAAGAAACTTGTGTAAGTTTGTGTTGCTCTTATCTTATAAACTCTACATACTCTACTTCTAAAAACTCAGACACCTTTATGATTAGGTAAGAAGGGAGACAAGTGAAGAAAACTTCCCCCCTTAATCACATGTCATTTTTTTTTTTTATTAAATAGACTGATCAAGCATCTTACTCTGTTTATACCTTCATCATGTCATCTGTTACTATGCAGGATAAATTAGGCTGAAAGGAAACAATTTGTCTAAATTTATTTGGGGAACCAGGATTAAAGCATCCTGTCACTGAACAAAATGGCCCTCATGACTGAGATGATGTTTGAGAAGCAAGTCAGATGTGTTTAATGATATCTTTATTCCAAATATTATCATCAAGTCAAGCTACTGTAGGAAATGAAAAACAAATAAGTCCAATTCATGAGGCTGCTTCTCACAATTTACAGGCAGCTGCTAAGATCTTGGTGCAAATAAGATAACACACTTTAAGGACACCGCGGCATTTTACGCCATATGTGTCTCAATACGGCATATTGGAGATTAAATGGGAACATGTTGGGTCATAAGGTGCTCAGCTGCAAAAACTAAAACAAAACAGAGAGTTCAGATTTTTTTATGCAGTCTGTGAAACCGATTGATTGGTTCCACTTTGTACTTGGATGAACGAAGACTTGGACATAACAAATTTTGCAAAATAGGATACAGATCATCTCTCAGTAAACTTGTTTAACGGGCTAGATTTCACCCACTGAACACTTATTGTAACCATTTTTTTTCCCCCCGATATGTGATATTCATCTTTGAAAATAATTAATTAAGTTTAGATGTATTTCCATGAATTTTGTCAAAATACATATTTTAGATATACATTTTTTATTTAAAAACAGTGCCAAAACGAGGTGTTCCAACCCTGCATGATGTTCAGTTGAATTATATTCATAGATCGGCAAATATCCACCAACCACCTTTATCCAGAACAGGATGGCAAGCAGGAAGGGAAATAACACTGAACATGTATATATAGGCTGTCTGTATATATATATATATATATATATATATATATATATATATATATATATATATATATATATATATATATATTTATAATGTGTGCTATCTGTCCAGGCGCAGACTAATGGACCCAGAATTCAGGCAGACAGAACAGGTTTGCTTAAAGAAAAAACACTATTGTTAGCTCTGGACAACGCAGCTTGTTGGCTAGGATTCTGGGATGCTTGATTCTCTGTAGAGATAGACAGCAAGGGTTAGTGATCACTAGACTCTGACAGGGAACAATAAAGAGCATATGAATCACTACTTGGTCCTCAGTTCAGTCTGTGTCTAGAGGACGACTGTGTCTAGAGGACGCTCCTGCCACTCAGGAGTGAGGCAGAACAACTAGAAGAGCAGAAGCCAACAGGTCTATACCAGAATATCAGAGAGTCGCAGAGGTACCAAAGGGGTAATCCAGGCCAAGGTCAGGGGACAGATCCAAGGACGCTAACAGACAGAGTTTTAACAGCAGTCCGAACCCAGAAACAGACTGGAACACGGCCAAATAAAAACTCAGGAATCCAAAGGTAGAAACAGGTCAGGATCAGGCCGTCAAAAAACACAACAGGGGGCGTTACATACTTCTCACACTCGGCTTGGATAATCTGGCACTGATGGCTGGAAAACAGGCAGCATAAGTAGGAGCTAGAACAGGTGGATCAGATGAGCGGCAATGTGCAACCGGGAAAAGTTAGACAGCTAAAAGGAATGAGCAATTAAGCCAACCACCAGCGACAGGATCATGACACTATCTATACTTTACTGTAGTAATTATATTTCAGACAACTTTTTACTTCTAGTCCTTACTTATCTGTAGCTGAGAGGAAGCGGCTGGATCAGCTGATCAGGAAGGCCAGCTCTGTGATTGGACGCCCTCTGTTCTCAGTGCGGGAGGTTGGAAACAAAAGGATTCCAACTAGATTAAGATCTAGTTGGATAATGTCTCCCCCCATGCATGAAAGTGGTGCTGAACTGGACAGCTCCTTCAGTGACAGCCTGCTGTACCTTAAATGCACCAGGGAGCGTTATCACAGATCCTTCCTCCCAGCAGCTGGAAGACTCTAGAACCACCACTGTTCCCAACAACCTCAATAAGTTGTTCCATTCATGCTGATTTTGCACAATTTCTGTCTTAGTCAGTTAAATAACACACTGCTGTTATTCTGCACATCTCTGATCTTGCTGCTTTGAAATGTCAATAGCTGTATATTGGTTATTTATTCTCCAGGTGAAGAGTATTTATATTGTTAAAACACTTTACAGTATTTTATGGTTTATCTTTTAACCCTTTGCTATTATGTTATTCTTTCACATTTTTCTAAGGTCCACATTTGTGTGAACATTTTTTATATAATCTTTGCTCTGCTTTAAACACCAGAATTTCCCCATTGTGGGACAATAAAGGGATTTTCTATTCTATTCTACCTTTTTTTTTCTTCCATTATCTCTACTTTCTATCTCTACTTACATTTTTTTAAAATAGACTTTTTTTTGTTTCCAGTGGTGTCAAAAGTTCACACATTAGTTACTTCAGTAGAAGTATAGATACTGCGGTTTAAAAACACTCTGGTAAAAGTTGAAGTATCAACTTGACCTCTTTACTCCAGTTAAAGTGAAAAAGTATGCGCTCCAAAAACTACTTAAAGTATAAAAGTATAAAGTAACCTTTAAAAAAATCAGCCAGATGCCGCTATATGAATTGAAAGCTCAATTTTTTTGGACTATTTCTATAATTTCTCTGAGATAGGACCAAGGATGAGGGAGGTCTTGTTGGTCTCCGTCTCCCGATACGCTCTCGCCTGTGTCCGACCTTTCAGACATTTCAGCATCTTTTTCTGAATCCAACATTGTAGCATGGCATAGACAATTCCCGTTAGCAGTTTGAAGAACACCTGCTTGCTTCTGATGGTTTCCTTTAACTAACCAATGAGTGTTTGCATTCTATGACTCATCCAATCACACTAGTTTTCACTAGATGTGGGTGGAGCCAATGATCTACATTGGATGGAGCACATGACGGGAAATAAATATTTAGAAACATTAAACCAGGGGAAACCAATTAAAAATCAGCGTCAGGTCCAAATAAAGAAAAATCATCAACCAGTAAAGATCCGGAGACATTTTTAATGATTTGTTATTTTACATAGAATTTAACACTGAAATAAAATGAGGCGTTTATGCATTCATGTTATACATTGAATTTTTAATCGCATTATATTTGGGAGGAACAGCGGAGCTGGAGGCTTTGCTTTGCGCAGGAGCGATTTTCTGAGTTTCGGAGTGGAGCGGAGGATGTGGGATTTCGGGGTAACAGGAGAAGTGACTTTTAGAAACTGTCAACAGACAACATGTGGTAATTAATAAATGAAATCAGGTTGGGTCCTGAGTAGCCAACAGGTGGGTCCGGATCTGGACCGTGGTCCGCTTATTGAAAAAATACATAGAGTCTAGGCATAAGTTCAACTGAAGAAACTAATTGCTCTCCTATATCACCTGCAACTCAATCAATCAGCTTTAACCACACCTCCACCAAAGCCAATCAGCATTCAAGTCCATCTTCAAAGGCCTCCGATCTGCTGGTCTGCTTCTAAGTGCGCAGGTGACAGATGCGCTGTCTGACTTCATTCGGATGACCCGTTTCAACCTACCTCCAGCCCCTCCTCCACCATTGCGGCTAAAGCTTCATCTGGTTTCATCGTTCCCGGGCTCGTACTGCTTTCCACGTCTCTTCTTAACCGGTCCGGCAGAAGACCGCCACATTGAGCCTGATTCTGCCAGAGGTTTCTTCCCAACGGGGAGTTTTTCCTCTCCACTTTCGCTCATGCTTGCTCATGATGGACAGGTTCTCTGAACCTGTGTTATTCAAGCTGGACTTCCGTCTTCCAGGTCCCTGAGTGAAGCTCTAGCATTAGCCCACGCAGTCCACTGGATCTCCCCATAAAGCTCAGCATACAGCCTTGCTAGCCAGCCAGCAGTTTACAGACTGACCAACTTCATTTATCTCCACTCCACCATCAGTCCAAAAAGCCCTTTTCTTTACTCCTGTTCATCCATATCGATTAAGCTGTATGTTTCCTGCCGAGGTCTGAGCACCAAAGAGTAATTGTGTCAATAGATTTCTTCTATTTGTCTTTTCTCTCCGTTTTTCAGATTGAAATATTGTTTCAAGATGATGCAAAGTTAATTTTGACTCTGTTACCATTAGTTATAAAACTAAGAAAATGAAATCTAAGGAAGTTATCATCCAGAATTGTAGAAAAATGTTCCTTTAATAGGGTAGAGCAGTAGAGCTTCTGGCCTTAACATTTTTCCCTGCATTACTTTTACTTTTAAACTTAAAGTAGTTCTAAAAATTGTACTTTTACACTTTTGCTGAAGTAAAAAGCTGAAATTGACCCTTTAACTTCTACAAAGGTGTTTTTTTTTTACAGTAGGATTTCTACTTCTACTGGAGTAATAAACTATTACTTTTGACAGCTCTGTTTTAGAGCATTGCTCTTTTTTCCACCTCAATCCATACAGAGCATTTCTGTGTCGTCCAAATAAAAAAATAACCTGTCATCCCATTTCTTTGGGCTCCGAGGAAGATATGACTAACCTGAGATTTTGTGTAATATTATATCAGAGAACAACTCTGGACTTGTGACAGATGCTGGAAAACAGCCTAGATGTGTTCAAAGTAGATCTATTTGTATTCTCACTGTAAGTGGAGCTCTGACTAATGGTTGCTATACTCTTCAGTCGATGTGATAAATGACTGTAAGTCATCAAACTATTGGTTTAAAGGTCGTTTGAGCTCTGAGTGCCTGTAATGTGTTTTTAGTTGAAGCTTTTAAACTGATTGTCAGCCTTTGGCCCCATCGCAAACATAAATAAGGACATGGTTGTTCAGTAGTCTTATCATTTTATGTAAATGCTGGGCTGCTGGTGAAGTGTTAAGGAAGAAAAAAAAGAGTTTAACATATTTTACTGGAAAATATTTTAGTATAAATGACCAACTTATGTTTGAAAGCAGTTAGGGAGTTAGGAAGGAAGCTTTCCTCCAAACTAACAACCAGCAAGGAGGCACCACAGTTCTGCTGGCTTGGCACCAAGCTTTTCACTTTCTACACCTATGCTCCAACCAGTGTTAATTTCGTCAACCATGACCAAAATATTTCGTAAATGGCCCTTTCAGTGTTGCCAACTCCTCAGTAAGGAAAGTAGCTATTGGCTGTGCTACAAGTCGCTAGAAGTCGCTGAATGACGTCATTGCCTAATTTGCATATATTTTTTCCCTTGTGGTCCACAAAGGAGCTTAAAAAGCTTAGTAAAACATGAACATTTTCAACCATACATTATTTTTACATTACATTAACAACAAAAAAACTAAATGGAACAAAAAAAGACTGCAATGAATTAATGACAATGTGAGCAAATAATTGTAATTACTATTATTTTTTTAAACTAACTAGATTTCCCTCCACACATACAGGCTGTGCTTCACTGCTCACAGAAATATATGGCAGGTTCAGGAACTGAGGGAGCTGACTCAAGCGTGATCAACCTGCACTGTCAACCCGGCGCATACGCGTGGTTTATTTGCAGTCAGGACGCTGAGGAAAAACATGCTGTGGCTCTGAATCCAGCGCTGAGAGGGAGGGACTCCTGTGGAAGCGGGAGAACAGGGTTTGGAAGGAGGAGGCGCCCCAAGGCAGACACCGTAAAAAGTCGCCAGATTTGTCGCTAGTCGCTTTTTTGAAAAAGAGTCGCTGGAGGGGTCTGAAAAGTCGCTAATTATAGCGACAATGTTGCTATATTGGTAACATTGGCCCCTTTCAACTCTACTGAGTGTGACAATGTCGAGACGATAAGGAACTAAAATTGTTTCCAGAAAATAAATATATGACGAAAATAAAAAATGATTTTCGTCAACAAGACTAAGACAGATGAAATTTACGATCCATTGACGAATGGATATTAAGAAATGTAATTGTTTATGATTAATTTGTAATTTCTAACATAAGTGTTTCTTGAGCTTCATAGAAGATTACGTGTTGTTGCCCTGTTTGTATGGGAGAATTATCCTGCCATAATGCAAGAGCACATAATTTCAATTTGAGAAAAGAATTTCATCCTCTTGCACTCAAAACTTATAATGCTCACACTCAAAACATGCGCTCTCTCTCAAATCTTTTCTCTTCTCTCTCAAATCTTTGTTTCTTCCCTCAGATTTAATGCTTCTTGCACAGATATTTTCTCCTCTCGCTTGCCTCCTTCTCTTTGCGCACAAACCGTGCTCTGCTCGAGTCTCAGATACGCTCGCAAACCCGTAGGCTCTGCTTGAATAGAAGGACAGCCTCAGAAAGGGTGCGTTTGTCTAACTCTACTGAGTGTGCCTGTGATAAACCTTACCGACAATAAAATGGCTTTTGATTTAAAAGCTATCCGTTTTCAGACGTGACGTGATGTGAACAGAAAACTCCCGCCTCAGAGTTGCTCGTCAGAGAAAGAAAAAAAAAGTTTGCTAGTTAGGGCAGATGCTAATTCTGCCTCCAGCAGAAATTAAGTGACTTTTCATTGGTGATTCTTGAAACGCCCTTTATTGTTTCCTTTTTTTATTTTCCTGATTGTTTTTGTTTTTCAGCTTCTTATTTTAAAAGCTTTTAAATTAAAAAGCCAATTTATTGTCGGTAAGGTTTATCACAACCTCAACTTCGCAGTCATTGCAGATACCGGTGTGCGGTTTGTTAAACAACGCCTAGATGTATGGAGCCATTTCGTTTACCACTAGAAGGAAAACACCAGAGGAAGGACGCCACCAAAGATTCTCATATGGAAGAAGGTAAGGAACGGGTGGGCCTGTAGTAGTGAGAACGGGTGTGAGTGTGCACACACGGGCGCATGCATGTGAATGTTTATGGGTGTGCACGGGCACGGATGAATGTGTTGACTACAGTGTTGACTAAAATGACAAAAATGACTAAAATTTGATTTTGATTTTAAAATTGATTTTCGTCATTTATACTAAGACTGAAACTAAATTTGGAAGGCAATGACTAAATATGACTAAGCCTAAAATAGATTTTTGTCATTGTGACTAAGACTAAATAAAAAAAAAGCTGAAGAAATTACCACTGGCTCCAACCATGGTGATGCTGAAGACATGATCATCTAGAAATGTGCAGCTACTGGGAACTGGTACCAAGAACCTGAATGTTTACAGTGGGAAAAAGGACTCCTTTATCAACACAGACAAAAGATGAAAGCTATCAACAGACTTCGGGGAACTTGCCTCTCGACAGAAATAGGACATAGGTGAGATGAGTTGACAGTTTCTTGGCTCACACATGAAATCAACCCTGAGCTGGAGTGCAAACAGCTCAGCTAACAGATAAAAAGCTTTGGCTTCACTTGATCAGGTTTCTTCTGGAAGAAAACCTGTTTCTTCTCAACAAGTGGAAGAAACACCTGATAATGTATCATATTTCCTAGAACTGGGATAGTTACATTGAAAAGTCAACTAACTCTATTCTCCCGGCTGCAGAAGGAGAAATCTTTATGAGAATAAATACAGCGACACTCAAGAATTTATATAATTTATAGAAAATTCCTTTGCTGTCCCACAATGGGGGAATTGTAGGTGAGATTATTAAGACTATAATATAGTTTGTGATCTTAATAATCTCACTGAATAATACTTTCACCAATTACACAAATCTAGATGAACAAATAACTATTGATGACAAAAGTAGCAAAATACCAACTGTGTTGAAACAATGCATTTACAAATACAGAAGTTATTGTTTACTAATAGCCTTTAAATGGAAGGAAAAAGCTTTCCTCTATACTCAGTTTCCACCAGCTGGCTTTATTTTCCTTTCATTTCCTCTTTTATTCCTGCCCCCAACCCCCCCTGGATTATCCAGTAGTATCCATCCATCCATTTTCTGTCACGCTTTTCCCAAGCGGGGTGACGAGGGGTGCTGGTGTCTGTCTCCAGCTGCCTACAGGAAAGAGGCAAAGTCATATTTTTTTGGACTGTGGGAGGAAGCTGGAGTACCCAGAGAGATTCCACTCATGCTCAGGGAGAACATGCTAACTCCATGCAGAGAGACCCTGGGCTGGGAATTGAACCTGGAACCTTCTTGCTGTAAGACAGTGCAACCCACTGCTCCACTGACCATCTCTATACAGTAGTAGCCATTAAAAAAAAAAAAATCCCAACATTCCTTGGCAGGTCCCCTACAGTTCATTTTCAAACATCAGTCTTTGCACTAAAATATTCTTAGTGTCATGATTTGTGGACATTAAGATCTAAAGAGGAGCATCATCTGACAGACCCTGTAATCCAGTGAAAGGGTGGAGTCAGAGTAAATAAATATGCACGCCCAGAAGAAGACCAGTGACGGGAAGATGAATGGGATTTTACTGGGTAGTGCGGGGAAGAGGGCTGCCATTTGGCTGGTGTTTGACTGGGAACGGCCATTTTGAATGGCTGCTACTTCAGATATTGAACCCCACTGGATCTGGGCCCAGGTTAAGGCAAAAAAAAAAGAGAATAAAAACGCTCCAGTTAATTTGACCTTCCAAGTTTCTTCCGGAAGAACTGGAAGAAACAGTTTCTTTCGTCTGGAAAAAATCATGGAAAAATCCAAACGAAAAAAAAAAAAAACATTCGGAAGAAACACCCAACCCTGCAGTCTGATATGGGAATATCACCCAGGGAGAGAAGTTGGTTTCTTTATAGAGTCATGCCCTTATGCTTAAAAACCTAGACATTTCTGTCCTGTAAAGGCGGAAAAAAAGCAGAAAACTTAGATTGTTCGTCCAGGTACCTTAAAAAGACCCTCGAATCCACAAAGGTTCCCAGACACTGCACATGGCTCCTGATGGGTTAAATGGTTAAATGCAGAAGATACGTTTTGTTATTTTTCTTATCTCCTCACACATATACACCAAAATATGAAATTTTCAGATTCTGCAGAGTGGGAGAATAGAGATAGAATGAAGCAGAATGATGAAAAAGGGGTCCCTATGTCCTCCAGCAGTCTAAGCCTATAGCAGCATAACTATAGAGATGGCTCAGGATAACCTGAGCCACTCTAACTAGAAGCTTTATCAAAAAGGAAAGTTTTAAGCCTAGCCTTAAAAGTATACAGGGTGTCTGCCTCACGGACTAAAACTGGTAGTTGGTTCCACAGGAGAGGAGCCTGAGAACTAAAAGATCTGCCTCCCATTCTACTTTTAGAAATTCTAGGAACCACTAGTAAACCTGCAGATTGAGAGCGAAGTGCTCTGTTAGGAACATAAGGAACAATCAGATCTCTGATATCAGATGGAGCTTGGCCATTTAAGGCTTTATATGTGAGAAGGAGGATTTTAAATTCTATTCTGGATTTAACAGGAAGCCAATGAAGAGAAGCCAGGATAGGAGAGATATGATCTCTCTTTTTAATTTTCATCAGAACTCTGGCTGCAGCATTTTGGATCAGCTGAAGGCTTTTAACTACAGTTTGTGGACTTCCTGATAGTAAAGAATTACAATAGTAGGCGATCATAAGAAATGGGTGCAATACAGTTTGTCAGAGCGGTGTTGCCATATAATGACGTTATATGAGAGGGCGGGGCCCTGAACAGATCTGACCACCTGAGCAGATCAGGTACCTAGAGGGGCACACTTGGCCTAATGATACCTGCTTGCTGCTTCAGGAGTCCCACTACCTACTGTATAACTGCTAATGGTGGACGCTAGTAGCAGCCTCTACTTTAACAAAAAAATGTGGTGGAGTCAAAGGGAAACAACAAACCTGAGAAACATTTTGCAAGTGCAAAAAGAGGTAGTTGCACCCAGACACATACATTTAATCATATAACAAAAGATTTTATGCAGTTTAGTGTTTGGAAACAAATCGTCTGCTCCTGTGTGCTGTCGTCCACATGTGAGAGAGGGGGAAAGATGGGCAAATGATCATGGATTCTATTTCCAGAGCAGCTAACAGATTTTTGCAGACATGTGCCACATGCACAGACTGTCAGACGGATGACATCACAACGTCACACTTTGTGTTCAGTAAACAAAAATTCATGCTTGAGGCAACAGCGATTCAGTAAGCGCCAGGTCCACACAATCCTGTCTGGATCCTGTCTTTTTTAAATAATATTGAATGTTATTGAAGAAGTGATTAATTTCAGTGATTCAGTTCACTCTGTAAAACACATTAAGCTGTTTAATTACACACAGACTGACGCTTTCAAGCCTTTATTTCAGATGATTTTCTGCTGCCGGCTAATGAAAACATCAGACCATTAAAAGAAAATATTTCTCATACAGAAAATGATGTTATGTACACGTAGATGTTTTTATTTTCCCAAGGCAATCCTCATCAGATGATATAATTGTCAATTATTAAATATGATTAGACTGTATATACATCTGCTTTTAAACTGGATTGGTAAACACATATTTATGGCAATTTTAAACCCGCTTATCAACTCTTTTTTTTGATAAAAAAATATGTCTTTCATTTGTTACCTATCACATTTACTCTAAATCCACAGATTCCTAAAGCATGTTTTTAAACCAGGAAGATTGAACAATGAAGTCAGTGTTGGCGGGTGGTGGAGTTTTCTCCTGGGGGGGGTTATAACATCAAAATAGACAAATACCAAAGACCAGTCTAAGGCTACGTTCACACTGCAGTCCTAAATGCTCAAAATCATTCTTTTTTTTTGGCGTTGCTGCTCACATTTCCAAATATATGCAACTCGTATGTGATCTCCTGTGTGAACTTCATTCATACAGCTTAAGTGTCCCACATGCACAATAGAGGACAAAATGACATCACCAGAAGCGTGCTCTCTGTTTTTACGAAAAGTAAACATGGATGGCAGAGCTGGAGCTCGTCAAGCGATTCCAAAAAAGTAAAAAAACAATCCACTGGATTTTGGTTTCCCAGTTTGAAGACATTTCTCTTCCCATCCAGGAAGTTTTTTCAATTCAAAATGTCAGAAATAGCGTTGAGTTCAAGGCTAGCCCAAAAAACTTGTTTTGGCTTAGAAAACATGCAGATTGAACCAGAAGTCTCATTTCATCTAGCGATCTTTCCCAACCTTAAAAACTCAATCTTTTCAAGATGGTTAAAATAAATACTGCGCTCCGCATTACCTTCTGCCATGGTTGTTGTTTTTCTTCCTGCTTCTGCGTTGCAAGACGCAGAATATTGACCTTTGTTGAGTATTAATGTCAGGCAACTCGAAACTTTGCACCCAATATTCAACAGACAGATTTGGATGATTTCCAAAAGACGTTATTTAAAAACAGCGTGCGTCAGCTGGAGTGGATAAGCCAGATCCTCTGTGGAAACAGAAACCCGGGTCAGTGACTAAGCATAAATGACTAGTAACAGCTGAGAGCTATAGTCACTGACCTGGTTCACAGTTCAATCCCAGAGGGATGAGAGGAATCCACGACGGGGATTGTCGCAGGCGTGGCCCCCGGAGCTCTGTGAGGTGAGCGGCGCTGATGCTAAGCAACACCGGGGAGCAGCTGTGTCCAGAAAGGGAGATCCAAGCCGAAGTCGTAGCGGGTCCAAGTTTGTTATCCAGATGATCAGAGAGCCGATGAGGTACCGATGAGAGAATCAAAGCCGTGGTCAGGAAAACAGTCCAGGTTCGGTAAGCCAGTTGCATCCAAGAAACAGTCCAGAACTGATCAGACTAATAGAGCAGACAGGGGCAAAGCAAAACTCTGGATTCACAAGACAGAAACAGGTCACTAATAGAATAATCAGAACTATAATCAAACGCTAGAGTTAAACAGGTGGGTGGAATGAGCAATCAAGCCAGACACCAGTGGCAGGACCATGACAATTATTGTCGCTCAGGTCAGATGAATGCGACCTGGCCGTTCAGACACAGGTATCATTTAAAAAGATCAGATTTGTATCGGATTCAGGACCACAGAGCCAGGTGGCCTGGGTCGCATTGGAAAAAGTCTGATCTGTGTTGTTCAGACTGCCATGAAAAGATCAAATACTGTCAGAACCTCAGAACTTTGGACCCAGTATTCAGACAGACAGATTGGGGAAGTTGTAACAAGCTTTGTTTATATGAGCGTGGCGAGCAGCTGGTCGCCAGCAGAGCGGATAATCGGATCCTCTGCAGAGACGGGACAACACAGGTTAGTGACAGGAATATCGGGCTGATGTCGACTAAGCATAAAGTCACACACATGGTTAAACTTCCAGTCCGATCCCGGAGTTAGGAGAGGAATCAGGAATGGAGGAATATCCAACCCTTGAGGTAGTGGCCGCTTCCAATGCTCCAGGTGAAGGGATGAGCTGGTGCCCAGTGCCAGAGAAGTGTCCGAGAAGAAGAAACCAAGCTGAGGTGAGTGACACAGGCAGAATCCAGGAAGTCAGTTAAAACAAAAAAACGACTGAACAGACAAGGGCTAGACTAAACTTGGTAATCCAAAATAAAGGAAAACAGGTCAGAATCAGAATCACTGGAAAAACTCACTTGAATGGCTAGAGTTACTCACACAGTCAGCTCGAACAATCTGGCGCTGATGGTAGGCACACAGCCAGCATAAATAGCAGAGGGAACAGGGTGGAAACAATAAGCGCTCTGCAGATGCACCAATTTACACGGAGTGAAGGAGTAACAGAAAGTGACAAATGCAGGTCGCTTATGACAATAAATTCAGATTTGGGTCACTTTAGGCTGCTGTGGGAACATAGCCAAATTTCAGATATGGGAAGTAAATACTTCGTTACTGTACTCAAGTAGATTTTTCTGATATTTTTACTTTACTTTACTACTTCTTTTTATGGTGACTTTTTACTTCTACTCCTTACATTTTTACACAAATATCTGTACTTTCTACTCCTTGCATTTTAAAAAATTGTCTCGTTACTTTAGTTTTGAATCATTTCAATGGAGTTACCGTTATTATTTTTCACGTCATCAATACCAAATTCAATCTAATTGGATGGGAATCTACGTTGCATTTGACGCACCACTACAAGATGAATCCACAGATTCGGATTCATTGGCGGCAAATCATTGCAGCTTGGTGGCGGTGGCGTTAGCATAGTAGCATGGACGACGAGATGATTGAAAATGAACACAACAGAGATCTAGTCCTATTGGCAGACATCCATTTAAAATGTAGGCAACGGCATGAAAAAAGTGGTTTCTACTTTTACTTTTATACTTTATGTAAATTTACAAGCCTGTACTTTGTTACTTTTACTTGAGTAAAGAAGTTTAATCAGTACTTCCACTTTTACCAGAGTATTTTTTAACACAAGTATCTGTACTTTCGCTCAAGTACGGAAAGTGAGTACTTTTGCCATCTCTGCCAAATTTATACTAAGGTATCACACCAGTATATTTATATGAATGCCAACAACAAAAACAACATTCTAAAATGTTCTGCAAAGTGCTTAAAATCAGTCCTAGCTGTCTTTATCCATGCTGGGTCAGATCCAGACTTTTGAAAAAGAAGGCAGGGAAAGCGGGATAAAGCCTTAGCCCTACTGTATGGAGTTAGCCTAGCCTTGGAGCTAAATAATCCTATAAACCTGTCAATCACTTTTTTTTTTTTTTTTTTTTTTTTTTTTTTTTACAGTGTCCTGTCTGGTAAGGTGGCAATAAGAATAATTGTCTTGATGCCAAAAGGAGCCCAACAGATTTTACTTTCACAAGTGGAGCAGTATGGCAATTGCCATACTGCTCCACTTGTTTCATGTATATAAATTGCTTTATTATAATTATGCAGGGAGTTTTACAGTTTATATGGACACTGCAATGTAAGTAGAGCAGAAAAACATAAGAAGAAGAAGGAAAAAGAAAAAGAAAAAGAAAAAAACAGGACAAAAGATGAAAGAAAGAGGAGATAGGAAGGAGACAATGACAAAACATTTTCAGTCTGCTTCAACACCTGTAATGAGATGGAAAAAAAAAAAAAAAGAACAGCACAACCAAAAAACATGGTACGAGATATACAATAAAGCAAACACCTTGAAACTATCGCTAACGTAATATTATGAAGTCTGACATGTACTCTGTGTTACCTGAAGATATGAATGTGGGGTTTCTGTTTGGAAGTGAATCTCTAAGTACCTGAAGCCTAGCACCTGTAGTTGTTTGTGAGGGTGAACTTGTGCATGTAAAGTTTTAACCATAGAAAAAATGCTCAATAGTGGTTGTGGAGAGCCGGAGAGGCACACCCCCCAGAGCACTGAGTCCAGCGCCGGGAGACCCAAAGCCCCAGGCGCCCAAGGGGACCCCAGAAGCGAAGGCACCAAGGCGGGGCCAGCCCCGGAAACCAGACCCCACCAAGGCAGGAGGAGAGACAGCCACGAAGAAGCCCCCCAGCCACCGCCATGCCGGCGCCCCGGGGAGCCGCGGGGACGAGTCCGCGGGCCCCGCCGGCAGCCGGCCACCCCGAAGTAGGGCCGGGCACCGAACACCAGCCCCCCCACGGCGCCGACCGAAACGCCCCAGCCCCACAGAGCACCGAAACACGCCCCGCCCCCCAGCACCAAGCCCCGGCGACCGGCCGCAACACCCAGGAAAACACTCAGGCGGCCCCGCCCCCGGCCGGGGCCCATGCGCATCCGCCGCGAACCGGCTGCGAGCGCCGCGGGACCCCCCCAAAACGCCCCCCCGGCCAAAAGCGCAGCCCCACCCCACCAAGACCGATGCCAACAGCGCGCAACGAAACACACCGCGCACAGAATCAGCCCGAGAGCAGAAAAGCCGCCCGGCGCAAAACCGCAAGAAGAGCAGACCGCAGCCGGCGCAACCACCCCCCCCAGCAGCCCGAGGGGCAGCACAAAGCCAGAGCGGAGCGAACCGCGCCGCCCCCCCACCGGACCAAGCCAAAGCAGCCCAGCCACGTCCGCCGCCCCCCCCCGCCGCCCGCACCAGGCCCTGACACGCGGCCAGAGCAGCTCCGGCGCCCCGGCCCCCCACCACGCGCCGGCCATAGCCACTCCAGGCCCCCACCCGCCCCGCCGCCCCACCAGCCGCGATCAGCGGGAACAGAGCAGCCCCGCCATGCCTCAAGGAGGGAAAACCCACCCGAATACCTAGCCAGCGCAGCCAGCCCGCCCAGACCGGCCCCCCAACACTACCCCCGCCGGAGCCGCCCGGACCCCCACACACCAGCGGCGCGCCGCCAGCAGGACCCCCACCCAGCAGGCCCGCCCGCCCCCCGAGAAAACAGACATGCCAAACCCCCCAAAGGAAGAAGAAAAAAAAACAAAAAAAAAACAATGCCCCCACAATGCGACAGCGGACACCAGACACCGACCCGCCCGCAACCGCTCCCCCCCACCGAGGAAGAGAAAAAAAAACATAAATAAATAGGTAAATTAATTAATTAATTAATAATTACAATTAAAATAAATAGGCAAGAGGAGAAGTGCGAGCGGAAAAACCGGAGCCCAAAACAGGACCCAAGAGCCGCACCCCACCATGCCGTGCAGCTCCCCCCCCGAACCGATACCACAGAACCGGCATAGGAAAGAAACACCGCCCAGGAACCGGCATCGTAGCGAAGGCACCGGCACCGACCCCGAAAATCCCCGAACAACACCCAGCCCCACCCCGAAGCGGATCCAGTCCCAGGCCCCAGGGATCCGAGGCCCCAAGGGCACCCGATCCCCAGACAGGAGCCCCAGCAAAGCCCCGGCCGGCCGGGGCCAGCGGAGAGGCCGCCAGGAATGAGCCAGCAGTCCCCCGGGCATCCACCCCCAGCTCCACCAGTGCACCGGTGAGCCCCGACGCCCCGACGTCAATCACTTTCTTACAGACGACTGTGACGTCAGCGCTGTGGAGGGAGGTGGTGAATAAATATAGCTGCTTTCAGCTCTTGGTGCAGCAGAGCTGCTCCCCAGGATCTTTGCATTGAAGAGGAGCTTTACAGAGCAGCGAAATGAATGCTCTGCATTTAACCCATCCCCTCGGGGAGCAGTGGGCTGCCATTGTGCGGCGTCCAGGGAGCAGTGTGGGGTTAAGGGTCTTGATGAGGGACCCAGAGTGGCAGTCTGACTCTGACTACATTGTACACTAATTAAGCTTAAAGCGGAATTTAGTTGACTGACTCTATTTAACCCCGTGGCTGGCTGGAATGGACTTTTTAAATTAAAAGTCTGTTGAGATTATACTTTTGTGCATGGCTCCTTTATTTAAAACAGATCTGACTCCAGCCACAATGCTTGCACATTGAATCTCTTCAGTATTGCTGTGCTTGTGCATGTCTTCCTATTACACTTTTTACTTGCAGTTAATTATAAATCTTTATGTTTGAATACAACACTCAGTGAATAGGCAGTTTCTATAGTAGAAAGGTTTGTGACTTAACCTTCTATAGTGGAGGGTGTCCGACTGTCTCCTCAGGGTTTTCTGAAGGAAGAACACTACATATCTTAATAGATTAGATTATTATTATTATTATTATTATTATTAGTAGTAGTAGTATTATGATGGTGTGATAGTCAAACTTTCAGAGGAAATCATCTTAATTATCTGTTTCACTTTTTGAGTTACAAAACTAAGAACAGTGTTTTTTTTTACATACTAATTTACAGAGAAGATAAATACAGATATATTTTTCACCACTAGGAGCTTTTTTATCCAAAAGGTGTTCAAGTAAACCATAAAAACTCATGTTCTGTGGCTTATAAATGTCTAAATGTACAGTCCTATTTCAGTAGAAGTCAAACTAACAGGCTTCTACTGCTGGCAGATTTTTTATTTTTCTTTTGGAACAAGCATGCTTAGGAAAATATTATGGCAGGATAATATATCATTTTCCTGCGATCTGGATCCCGTATCCAGTGTCTGCGCTGCATTCCATCACAGAAGAACAATTAAGATTTCCACTGCAGGGTGTCCCCTCAGGCCTTTTCTTTCTTCATGGTCCTCCCTTACAAGCTTTTAGTTTGCAAAGTATTTAGTTTATATTTTTCACACAGCGTAATGAGAGAGAGTTAATGTTCATTAAACATTTTTCACACATTGTTGCATTAAAGCTATAAACATGAACGTATTTTATAACAATTTTATGTGAGAATAACACAAACTATTTATTCGTTATATAACTGTTTTTTTTAGGTATTTATATGTGAGAAGGAGGATTTTAAATTCTATTCTGGATT
The DNA here is from genome assembly GCF_016077235.1 of Cyprinodon tularosa. Lineage (NCBI taxonomy): Eukaryota > Metazoa > Chordata > Actinopteri > Cyprinodontiformes > Cyprinodontidae > Cyprinodon > Cyprinodon tularosa. Next base: position 94,737 of record NW_024039679.1, on the reverse strand, counting down.
TAACAGGAAGCCAATGAAGAGAAGCCAGGATAGGAGAGATATGATCTCTCTTTTTCATTTTCATCAGAACTCTGGCTGCAGCATTTTGGATCAGCTGAAGGCTTTTAACTACAGTTTGTGGACTTCCTGATAGTAAAGACTTACAATAGTCCAGCCTTGAAGTAACAAATGCATGGACTAGTTTCTCAGCATCACCCCTGGACAGGAGATTTCTCATTTTTGTTTATTTTTGTTTAATATACAGTATATATATATATATATATATATATATATATATATATATATATATATATATATATATATATATATATATATATATATATATATATATATATATATATATATATATATATATATATATATATATATATATATATATATATATAAGTTTGTTTAGCCTGTTTCATATGGGATTTAAATAATATGACCTAATCAAAAATAACAATATTTTTTTTACATTTTTATCTGTGACCAATTTAATCATCATCATCATCATCATCATCATCATCATCAACAACAACTTTATTTGTAGAGTGTTGTAAAACAGATAAAAGCTGAAAACAAAGTGCTGAACATGGTTAAAAATGATAAAAATCAGAATATAAGAATAAAATGCAGAATAAATATATAAAACAGCACAATAATAAAAAAGTTTTACACAATTAACAAGGGCCCAACCACCGTGCAATTTTACCAAATGATTATGAAAATATTAAATAACTACAACAGTAATTAATAGGCTAAAAAGTCATCAAATCAAGGGTAAAACAAATCACTGATTATTATTTCTATTCTATTCAGTCTTGTCTTTCTGTTAGCCTGTCTGTTAGTTTTATTTCCTTGGTTCCTGTCCTGGATCCTGGCAGCCAGTGGAAAGAGGGTTTTTGTGTTTGTCTCGTCTCCAGATCGTCCACTGTTCCTCCCCCGCGGAGTCCTCTGGGTTTTTGGCTCAATATGTGGGGAGGTTCAGTTTTTATCCAGTAAGCCTGGCTCCAGGGAGGAGACCAGTTTAAAGTCCTGCTTCAAGTTCCGGTTCCTACGTCCTGTCTCGGCTACCCTCTGCCACTGAGCCTGCCTGTCTGCACCTAATCCTGTCTGCTCCTGTGCGTGACCACCTGGTCATGCTTCTGGTCCTAGTCAGACTCTGAACCCTCCTTGGGAAGTCTGGATCCTGCCACCTGTCTCTGTTCCTGTCTGTTCTGGATCCCTCACCAGGACCGGCTTCCAGCCTCACCTCTGGGACTGCAGCACTTGGGGACATTCTTGGTCTGGACTGTTAAACCAAGTAAGTGACCAACTCAGATAATCTTCTGTCAGATGATCGTGGTCACTTACCTGTGTTTCTCCCACTACAGAGTGTCTGAGATTGGGCGGTGCCCCGTTTCCAACTTTCCTACTGACCGTCTCTCCTTGAATACTGGGTCCATCTGTCCTCGGTTCATGACAGACATGCATGAATCAAGCTGAATATCACTTTGGGCATGATTTTGATGAATTAATAGCAAGGTCACAAAACTAGATTAGCCTGCATGGAGCACAAGGACATGCATGTAGAGAGAGGGAGATAGGTGTGACAGTGTGGTCCTGTCACTATGGTAAACGCGCATGACTATCACAGTGTGAATCAATCTCCGGTCTTTCCTGATCTGATTTGAAGATGTTGCTGGAGGTTCCGGAGGTTTGGAACGTAGAACCTCCAATGTTCCAAAAGGCATCTTCTTGCTTCAGGTCCTGAAGGTAAAAGAAAGCCTGTCCTCCGTCTGTCTTTTAACTCTCTTTCTCTGCCTTCTCTGAAGTCAGATACCTTCATAATAAACAATGCTTGTGGATAACAGCCCACAGTTGCCATAGAAACCAGAAAAAGTCCTTTGTTTCCCTGTTTTCTCCTTCCTTTCGTTTATTTGACTCTGATGAAAAATGACAGTGAATGTGAACTCTGCCCCTCACCACCAACATGTCCAACCTGCCTTCCGTCCTGCCCCCCCCCCCTCTAAGCCGTCTTCATCCTCTTGCTGTGAAGTTTCTTTTTCCTGTTTCCTGCTCTCTCTGTCTTCATCTCTACTTTTACTGCGATCATTGTACCACCTTCCCCTCCCAACCCCAGCGCCTCGCTGTTCCTCCATAAAGCTTAATCTTTGCTGGATAAGCCGTGCTACACATGCAGAAAGCGAGGTCACATCAAGTTTATGCTTGTGTTTGCACGTTGCCACCCGCTGCCAGATTAAAGGTGTGGGGCTCGGTTGGAATAAATGCAAAAAATGACACACATCCCCGCAGACCAACCCCCCCCCCATACCCTCCAGCTACAGATGCTGAACCTCGTGGTCATTCCTACAGATGCCGCCATCCTGATAGGGATCATGCCACTTTTAAGTTTCTGGAGAGAACTTTGAATGTTCTCCCCAAGTATCATCAAGGCTGGGATTAAAACTTTTCTCTCTTGTTCCGTCATTTTTTTTTTTTTTCCTCTGCAGAGGAGCAGCTTCGGCTGTTGGAAGATTTAAGCTTATTAGCTTTAAGAGCAGGGAAAGAGGTTTCAGCTGATGTATGGCAGACTTCAAAGATGGTTTAATCTGTCAGTACACATGCCCTGTACAGGCTATTTATACTGAGGGTGCAATGTTTCTTCCGAATGACTTCCTGCAGCAGCCTGTCCGTATTGCAGGCTTTTTCTGTTTGCTGGTGTGTGTAGACAGCTGAGACGGCTCTTCCTGGGCTTTAATGCTGTTACCTCTGGCTAACGCAGATGATGTCTGAGCTACTCGGAATGATGAAAGCTTAAAATGTTAAATGCAGGATGCTGTTTTCAGACTTAGGCAGCTCATCGCAGCTAATTTCTGGTAAAACAGTAAAAGAGCAAAGAGAAATGTCCCTTCGTCACTAGTTTGCAAGTTTTTCATTTTTGATTAAAAGATTTGTTTCTGTTTTAATCACATATGACCTATGTCGAACAAAAAAAAAAAAATCTAATTTATGCGCTAACGGCTAAGGTAAGCTAAGGTGATGCAGCTCTTCCTGTCACCACAAAGACCTGAGGTTGACATTAGCATCAACATGGATTAAACATGTTCTAAGAGGGAATCTTTGTGAAAACACAGCCCTGATTCATCTATGCTTTGCAGGAGACCTTTAATATTCTCATTCTTATGCCAGATTATGGAGCCTTATTGAGGATTTATACAAAGATGCTACCACAGATCTGGTTCCTAGGTGATGAGTCACAAGAGGAAATTAGTACTCAAAGAAAAGTTTGGATCACAAACTCTTTACATGGATGGACAGAAACAGGTAGGGACTCCCTAACACAGAAAGACTGTTATATATGTCCAAATATCTCACATAGTGCTGTGCAGTAAACATTTCAGGACAAACCAAGATGGCGGCTGAGCAAACTGCTTTGTCTTGTGATTTTGTGTCTCTGCTTCTGTCTCCTTGAACCCCAGTGGGCCTCAGCAGATGGCCGCTCACACTGAGCCTGGTTCTGCTGGAGGTTTCTTCCTGTTCAAAGGGAGTTTTTCCTCTCCACTGTCGCTACAAGCATGCTTAGTGTGAGGGATTGCTGAAGAGTCAATGAGTCGATGCAATCAGCTGGTTATCCTTAGATAGAAAACTTTGAATCAATCTGACTGGATGATCTGGTGAACTGGAAAGTGCCTTGAGATGACATGTGTTGTGAATTGGCGCTATAGAAATAAACTGAATAGAATAGAATGTAACATAGTGGGTAACTTGATCAATCAAAGCAACTCTTTATAATCTTTGAGGAGATACTTTTACTGCACGGAGGAGCATCCTCCGCAGGAAGTCCAAGCGCTTCTGGGCCCTTTGGACCAGTGAGGTGGTGTTTCCAGTCCAGGTGAGGGTGTCTGTGATGAATGTGGTGCTGCTGACCACCTCTACAGCTGAGCTGTTGATGAGCAGTGGAGCGTGGTTAGGCCGCTTCTTCCTGAAGTCCACCATGATCTCCTTGGTCTTCTCCACCTTCAGGATCAGGCTGTTATCTCTGCTCCACCAGCTGCTCCACCTCCTCCCTGTAGTCCAGGTCGTTGTCGTCTCTGATGAGGCCCACCACCGCGGTGTCGTCTGCAAACTTCACCATGTGATCGGTGGTGAACCTGGGGACGCAGTCGTGTGTCATCAGGGTGAACGGCAGGGGGCTCAGGACGCAGCCCTGAGGGGAGGGGCTTAGACTGATGACATCAGAGGTCCGACCCGGACTGACTGAGGTCTGTTGGTGAGGAAGTCTAGCAGCCAATAGCAGAGGGGTGTATTGAAGCCCAGCTGTTCCAGTTTGCCCATCAGATGCTGTGGGATGATGGTGCTGAAAGCTGAACTGAAGTCCAGGAACAGCATCCATCGTGGGTGTTCTTCTCCTCCAGGTGTGCCAGGCTCAGGTGGAGAGCAGCAGAGATGGCGTCCTCAGTGGAGCGGTTCCGTCGGTAGGCGAACTGGAACGGGTGGAATGTTGGCGGCAGACTGGAGACGATGTGTTCTTTAACCAGCCTTTGGAAGCACTTCATCATGATGGGAGTCAGAGCGACAGGCCGCTAATCATTGAGGGAGGCGACCTGAGGCTTCTTTGGGACTGGAATAATGGAGGCAGACTGGAAGCATGCTGGCACTATGGATTGGTCCAGCCAGGTGTTAAAGATGTCTGTTAGGACTGTCATGTGATAGCTGGCCATAATTACTCATGCCTTTCACCTGCTTCACTCTTTCCATCTCCTAATTATCATTCATCTTATCCACCTGCCAGTTTCCCTTATATTGAGCTCAGTTCCAGCTATCATGGCCATATTATCAGATGTTCTTTTCTGTTCAGTCTGTTCAGTTCTGTTTATTCTAAGGTTCATGTCCTGAATCCTGGTGACCAGTGAAAAGAGGGTTTTGTGTCTGTCTCCTGCTCGTCCATTGTTCCTCCCCTGCTGAGTCCTCAGGGTTTTTGGCTCTTCACGTGGAGGATCAGTTTTTATTCCAGTAAGCCTGGCTCCAAGGTGGAGACCAGTTTAAAGGTCCTGCTCAAGTTCTGGTTCCATGTCCTGTCTCGGCTACCCTCTTCCATTGAGCCTGCCCGTCTGATCCTGTCTGCTGCTGTGCGCCTGCTCACGCTTCTGGACTCTGAACCTGCCTGGGAGCTCTAGGATGCCTGGAAGTCTGGATCCTGCCTGTTCCTGCCTGTTTCTGGATCCCTGTGCAGGATCGGCTTCCTGCAAATCCTCCGGAGCTGCAGCACCGGGGACACTGGGTGATACGCGCCGTGTCAGCTGTCAGCCCATCGGCTGCATCGTACCATTAAACCAGGTAAGTGACTCACTGAGATCATCATCTTCTGTCAGATGATCGTGGTCACTAACCTGTGTTTCTCCCATACAGTGTCAGAGATTGGGCGGTGCCCCGCCCCCCTCCTGCAGCATCCGTGAGCCGCAGATCCTAGCAGCTCCACTTCAGTTTTGTTTGTTTTCTTTTAATAAATGCTTTGAACTTTCTTACTGGCTGTCTCATTTGAATACTGGGTCCATCTGTCCCGTTTTATGACAAGGACACCAGCCAGCTGATCTGCACACTCCTTATACACCCAAATAAATTAGGTTTCATACTTATATTACTGCCAGTTGAAGGCTGTCAATGTGCAAAAATATAAAGCTCAACAACATCTTATTTCCTTTCTTCTTGTTTTATATAAACCGTAAATTATCACATCTAAATGATTATATTATATAGCACTTATCCAGCCTCACACACCAACATGGTGCAGATTAGCAATCAGTGTTTTCAGATATGTAGTCGTTTTAATTAAATATTACATATATTAATCAATAACAAACATCTTGTATTTCATAATTAAACACCCCATTGTATAAAATTCCAATAACAGGAAAGTTATAATTTTCTTTTAATTTAGATTATTGAAAGTTACTTCATAATTACTTTACCTAGTAACTAGTTACCTTGAAGTTGCAATAACCGGGTTACTGGCTTAGTTAGTTTTCTAGAGAAGAAACTTTCATTGTTGACGCTCTCAACGATGGCGAATGTGTAAAAGAAGTCTGACTGTTTTCTAAATAAAAACAACTTCAGATAAGATAAAATGAGCCATGAAGGTCTGGATAAGGCGCAGGAACAGAAACGGGATGCTAATGTTTTAGTCTGGAATGAAAAGCTAAAACGTCTAAATAAGATGAGTATTAGAAGTGTCTTAATTTAATCTATATGAATGCACATATTTGTGCAATTCAAGAAAGTTAAAATCAATCCTCTGGACTTTGTTTCCAGGTTTGAAGACGTTTCTCTTCCATCCAGGAAGCTTTTTCAATCCAAATGTCAGAAATAGCGTTTAGTTCCAGGTTTTATCCAGCAGCCCAACAAAGCCTGGTTTTAGTTTAGAAAACATGCAAATAGAAACGGATGAACGGGTCCCCCCCTTTGGAATGGGGGTCGTTTGGCTTCTTTGTTAGCCTGCAATGCCCCATACCTGTCTATGTCTCTGAAAGGGGGGTCGTTAGAGGGAATTGTTGGTCTGGCTGAGTAGGTGAGGTCTTCTGTTCTGCTATAAACAGGGAAGCAACTCAACGCTAATCCTGCCATTTTGAATTGAAAAAGCTTCCTAGATGGGAAGCGAAACGTCTTCAAATTTGGAAACAATTTCAAGTGAATTGTTTTTTTTTTTTTTTACTTTTTTGGAAAGACTATGACCTGGATGACTAAAGCTGCGTTCACACCAAACGCAGCAGGAGCAGCTAGTTTATATGCAAAGTCAATGGTTGACGCACGTTACGGCACAGCAAAATGTCCTGCAGCGCCTTTTGAGCAGCTGAAGCAGCGTGTCAGGAGCGTTTAAGCATCCGACGCGCGCGACGCGCCGCAAACATAGCTGCTGCTCGAGATGGAAATGTTGAACTTTTGTTGCTTGACGTGTCGCATCAACCAATGAGAGAAGCTGATCTGGGAGCTGGCAGGGAGTCAGACGCAGCACTGCTGATGCAGAGCGCTATGATCACTCCTCTGAAACAGTTTATTGGCGCCTAAATTAACTTCAAATGTAGAAACCTGCCGGCAGAATATGTTGGCTTTTATTATCCTGCTGCCTGCAGTTTAGATTATTTAAATGAAAACCACTTTCCAGCCGCCGAGGCAAACCACGAGGAGGCGACCGGGGCAGAGGCTGCTGTTGAATGGGATTCCTACTGACAGCGCACCGCTGGTATGTGGGGGTCTGAGCGGCTCCGACAGAAATAATCTTGGAAGGCAGGATGGTAATCTGGATGAACTGACTGCAATAATTAAGTTTTCAGGTGTATTTTCTCACTTAAAAACATAATAAAACAACTTTATTCCCACTTATCACAGCAAATATAGCTGCAAGGCAGAGAAAGGATAGAGTAGCTCCGCCCAACGAGCGTCAGACACACTTTTTGATCGCGCAGCCAGAGCAGCAGAGATGCTTCAGAACTACCTGGTACAAGCAGCAAAAATGAAGCCGCAGCGTTTTTGCTGCTCCTGCTGCGTTTGGTGTGAACACAGCAAGGGAATCTTCACCAGCTTATTTTTGCAATGTTTGAATTTTTGTTATATATCTATATGTAAATAAAAAATAAGGTAATAGAATTAGAAAGATTAATAGAAGATATTGAAGGTTAATGTTAAAATGACAGGATAGTTAGAGAGTGGAATGGATTTATGAGGCAAGTCAGAAGAAAAAAATGTGCTTCATCAGCTACATTGGTTTTTCTCACCTTAAACAGACACAGTATAGGTGAGACAGAAATGATCAAACTGTTCGGTCTGTCTTAAAGACAGACCGAACAGTTTGATACCCTTAGAGAGTAAGACACTGTCTTACTCTCTAAGGGTATCTGAATACAGCTAAAGAAAAAAAAAAACAGTTGCTGGTACAAAGATGGAAACCATTATAGAACAGGAAGCAGTTATTCCAGTTTGAAATGGATACTCTGCCCCTCTCCTTGGAAAGTAACATGCTTAAATGACACCAAAGACTCGCGTCCAGCATGACCAAAAGTGAAAGTATATCCAGCTGAATTCACGCTGCATCCTTCTGTGGCATTTTCAGTCGAGTTCACAGTTTAGTTTAAAAAATAATACAGTTCAGCAGGAAATAACAAGATGAGTGGAGCAGAAGGATGATATAAGGTTGTGTGTTGATGGAAATGCCTCTCTTCTTTCCCTCTCCTGACCGTGGATCTGTCCCACTCCCCTCCTCCATGCAGACGCCTCCTTCACAGGCCTCAGGTGGTTCTGGGAAGGTCAATGGGTTTGTTCTGGCAGCGCTGAATGGGCATTATTACAGTTCCATTACAGCGAGCGGGAGCAGCACTGAGGGTTGTATTTAGCGTGGAGGAGCGCTGTTGAAAGCAGGGGGTTCATGAATCGTGATAGTAAATACAGATGAACATTTTTTAGTCTTTATATAGAAAGGAAAAAATAGCTTGTATCGTACAAAATCAGCCGTTTTTAGCTTTTTACCATCTCTACCTTTATCCTATTCCTTCATCAAACTGATGGCCAAATGACGTTTTTATTTAAAATAAATCATGCTAACCTGCTCCCTTCCATTGGCCATGACAGGTCTGTGTTTCACTGTCATTAAGGTTCTCACACTACGAATGCAAGCAGAAAACTTTTTCACCTGGATTTGAAATTTATTTCTTCTGTCTCATAAACAGGTTGCTTAAACAACAAGGTGAAGTTTGGTCTTGCTGGCTTCACTGTGTCAATAAATAGGATAAAAACACATTCTATATTTATAGTTAGCTGTAGGTCTGCTGCTATAGGCTTAGACTGCTGGAGGACATAGGGACCCCTTTTTCATCATTCTGCTTCCTTCTATCTCTATTCTCCCACTCTGCAGAATCTGTTAGTTCAATCTCTAACGTTCTGCTCTCTCTGCTTTTTCTCATAGTAGTTTCATCTGGTCTGTTCCAGTTTGGCTGTGACTCCATCCTGGAGAGAAATATCAGCTGTGCTGCTGCCATCAACACCTTTGTTTCTAGATGTTCAAGATCGGCCTGTTTTCCAGTGTAGTCCTGTTTCTCTGACTGTGACTAACTGGATGTGCTCTCTTCATCCTCTGACATGGGAGCTGGCTCGGAGCTCGTCTGCCTGGCTGTGTGTTTCCTGGACGGGGCCGCCTGCGGAGCTGGTTGACAGTTGCCTTTTGTATCTATGCTTCTTTTTCTATGTCTGCTTCTGTCTCCTTGAACCCCAGTGGGCCTCAGCAGATGGCTGCTCACACTGAGCCTGGTTCTGCTGGAGGTTTCTTCCTGTTCAAAGGGAGTTTTTCCTCTCCACTGTCGCTACAAGCATGCTTAGTGTGAGGGATCAACATATTCTCATTATCAGTGCGTATGAAATCGTACGAAAAGTTATGCACACTATTTCGTACGTTTTGGATGTTTTTCCTCAAAAAAACCACATCAGTGTGCATGCGCTGGCAGAGAGAAAAAAAACAGATCCGCGGACGGATGTAAAACTGTGAAAAAAACAGTGCAATCATCACTTATTCTCTAGTCTCTAACTACGTTGCTTGCTGTTTTATATCTTAGGGTTAGGGTCAGGGTTAGGGCTAATTGTAATTTATATTCTATGCTTAGTGTGGGGGATTGTATTTGAGTCAATGAGTCAATGCAATCAACTGGTTTTCCTTAGATAGAAAACTTTGTATCAATTTGACTGTATGATCTGGTTGAACTGTAAAGTGCCTTGAGATGACATGTGTTGTGAATTTGGCGCTATATAAATAAACTGAATTGAATTGAATTCTATATTCGTGAATGGTGCGTCAGATGCGCATGCGCATACGATGAAAAAAACGTCCAAAACGTACGAAATTACGGTGCATAACTTTTCGTACGATTTCATACAAACTCATAATGAGAATAGGTAGGAGGGATTGCTGAAGAGTCAATAAGTCCATACAATCAACCGGTTTTCCATAGAAAACTATGAATCAATCTGACTGGATGATCTGGTTGAACTGTAAAGTGCCTTGAGATAACATGATGTGAATTGGAGCTATAGAAATAAACTGAATAGAACTGAAAAAAAAAAACAAAAACAAACCTTTCCTGTTAAGTTTGATCTAGACCCTCTAACAGTGACCGTTAGCAATACTCAGGGGTGAAATCTAAACCCTTAGCATGAAGCACAGATCACACCGTGTGATGCCGTATCCACCACTCATTATAGAGCGACTGAAAGGAAGCGAGAAACATGGTGGAAAGTTTGGGAAACTAATATTTAAACAGACTTTATTTCATCACTTAGAGAAAAGCTGTTATTGTCTGCATAGCATGTTTACCTGAGACCAGAGATGGCAAAAGTACTCACTTTCCGTACTTGAGTAAAAGTACAGATACCTGTGTTAAAAAATACTCTGGTAAAAGTGGAAGTACTGATTAACTTTCTTTACTCCAGTAAAAGTAACAAAGTACAGGCTTGTAAATTTACTTAAAGTATAAAAGTAAAAGTAGAAACCACTTTTTTCATGCCGTTGCCTACATTTTAAATGGATGTCTGCCAATAGGACTAGATCTCCGTTGTGTTCATTTTCAATCATCTCGTCGTCCATGCTACTATGCTAACGCCACCGCCACCAAGCTGCAATGATTTGCCGCCAATGAATACCGCCGAATCTGTAGATTCATCTTGTAGTGGTGCGTCAAATGCAACGTAGATTCCCATCCAATTAGATTGAATTTGGTATTGATGACGTGAAAAATAATAACGGTAACTCCATTGAAATGATTCAAAACTAAAGTAACGAGCCAATTTTTTAAAATGTAAGGAGTAGAAAGTACAGATATTTGTGTAAAATGTAAGGAGTAGAAGTAAAAAGTCGCCATAAAAATAAGTAGTAAAGTAAAGTAAAAATATCAAAAAAATCTACTTGAGTACAGTAACGAAGTATTTGTACTTAGTTACTTCCCATCTCTGCCTGAGTTATTCAATGAAAACGCGTTCAATAGGGTTTGCATTTTCCAAAAATGAGCTCAAACACAAAATCATTGAAGGCTTTCCTATTGTTGAGAACACAAGAGAACCAAAATACTCTGATATTTATATTTATAAATAGACATTAAAGTATATAAAAAAGGATGAAAAACAGCCAATGCCGACAGCAACACATTATGCCACAATTTCATTCATCCATCGATTGATTGATGGATGTTTTCCCTTTTAGCTACATTACTGATTATCCTCCATCAAAAGCAGCAAAATCAAATTTAGAAATTTGTCCCACATATTCCTCAAGTCTATGTATTGAAATCATTGTTGGGGACGTGTCCACACCGCTCCTTCAGAAAGTTACGCCTGTGAACCAACGACAGGAACATTTGCTGGGAAAATGTGACGACATTTTTTTTTATATCATAACAATACAATTATGAATAAAAAGAAGGACCTGTTATTCTAAAGCAATAATTGATGTTTATATTTAACATTCAGCAGTTTGAAATGACTTTATGAGAACTTTCTATTTAAAGGAATTCATCTTAATCTATATAAAAACTTTTTTTAAATACTTGATAAAAAATAAACTTTAGTTTGATGCATGATTCATAAAACTGCGACAGCGTGCAGCTCTGAGGACTTTATGCATGGACTTCCATCTTTAGCTTGAATAAATAAAGCTACCAGCTTGATTGAAGTCACGCTGATCACCAACATCTGGATAATAAGTTATTTTTTATTTCAAATCAACCTTTTCAACGACGGGAATGAAGCTTCAGTTCACATCTGCTGCTAAACGAAGTCTCTCTTTTATTCCCACATTTAGCAAATATCCTCTAAACTTTGCCTGATTAGACGTGTTTGGGTTTTTTAAATGAGCATTTATTTTAACGTTTTAATGCATCTTACAACCGGAACGTTTTCTCTGTCAGCATGGATACATTTTCTGCTTCCTCCCCCACCTGTTGCTGAATGCAGCCCATCAGCTCTTCGTTTTGTTTTCGGGTAAAACTTTTGAAAATAATTATTCAATCCAGGTGTGAAAATAAAAAGTCCAACACGTTTTATAATAATACTTACAATTTCTACAATAAGCACAACTAACATATTAAGTGGTTTTTCAATCTAGATTTTTGTAAAATATATAAAATAACAATTAATAAATGTTATATATTAAATGTTATATATAATAGATAATAATAACTTATTTAAAAGTAAGTAAGCTGTTATATTTTATATTTCCTATTAGTGAAACCGTGCTGGGCCCATTTTCACTCTTTTAACCTCCTCATTCGGATATTTTTCCAAAAAGTTAAAAGTTTGAAATTAGCATAAATGCAATTTATAAATGCAGACATTTTTAGGAAGTTTTAGAAAAATCCTTTTATTTTTAACACATTGAACTAAGTTTGAAACTGTTTTAAAAACAGTTTTTCCAGGTTTGGATTAACAAAGAAGAAAGAAAAGAAAAAACTTTGACTCAATCCCAAAATTCAACTCATTTTATTAGAAGACATTTCAGCAGAAGTGTCCAGTAACAAAGTACAAATATTTTGTTACTGTACTTAAGTAAATTTTTTAGGTATCTAAACTTTTACTTCATTACTTATTTTTCTTCCTACTTCTGACTTCTACTCATTACATTTTGACACCAGTATCTGTACTTTCTATTCCTTACATTTTTAAATCAAACGTTACTCGTTACTCTTGGCTTCGGTTTAATGTTTCTAAATATTTATTTCCCGTCATGTGCTCCATCCAATGCAGATCATTGGCTCCACCCACATCTAGTGAAAACTAGTGTGATTGGATGAGTCATAGAACGCAAACACTCATTGGTTAGTTAAAGGAAATCATCAGAAGCAAGCAGGTGTTCTTCAAACTGCTAACGTGAATTGTCTATGCCATGCTACAATGTGGGATTCAGAAAAAGATGTAGAAATGTCTGAAAGGTCGGACACAGGCGAGAGCGTATCGGGAGACGGAGACCAACAAGACCTCCCTCAAACTTGGTCCTATCTCAGAGGAATTTTAGAAATAGTCAAAAAAATTAGCTTTAAATTCATATAGTGGCATCTGGCTGTTTTTTTTTAAAGGTTACTTTATACTTTTATACTTTAAGTAGTTTTTGGAGCACATACTTTTTCACTTTTACTGGAGTAAAGAGGTCAAGTTGATGCTTCAACTTTTACCAGAGTGTTTTTAAGCTGCAGTATCTATACTTCTACTGAAGTAACTAATGTGTGAACTTTTGACACCACTGCATTTCAGTGAATAAAGAGCATGAAGGGAAATTTTTTTTTTTTTTTTCCGAATTCTGTTGCATCCTGAAAACTTTTTAAAGTATTTTCAGAGGAAACGACATTTCTGTTGCAGAACCGTCACAGATACATGCAAACTGCATCGCATGAATTTCTCTTCTTCTGAAATGTTCTTCATCATTTGTCTTCTTTGCAAAAAAAAAAAATATATATATATATATATATATTAATAAGATTATAGAGACTTGTAAAGCTTTGCAGCAACATTCCCACAGCAGGAAGAAAAACGAGTTTGAGAGGTAAAGTTGCATGAGGATCTGTGCAGCTGTGCAGAAATGTTTCTGAGCATAGATGATAAGAAAACAACAAGTCAATAACTTCCTTTTATTTCTGGAGGAATTCATGGATTGATTGGATACTTTTATGTTTCAGAAATTCTTTAAACTCTTCAGAAGCTAGAGTCACACACACACCACTGTCATAAAATGCAAAGAAAAAATCATATTTAATGCTTTTTGTCAACCTGAAGCTATTTCTTTTCTTTAAATCAAAGAGTTTTACAAACTATTTGTTGGTCGATATTTGTAATCTCCTGTTAGCTGAACTTTTATCTGGACTGAAAAAAGAAAGACACCTGCATAGAGATCCTTGATGGTCAAAGATGCTTTCCTGCAAAAAAAAAAGCAGGAATGGTGAATATTTCTGTATCACCGGAGCTTTGTTCCTTCCCCACCCATCCCTACCTCTCCGACTTGTGTCCTCAGATGGCTTTTGGCCTACTTTGGGCTGCAGCGTGTGAGCCAGAATGTCAGGCTGGATTTTAAGGCCGAGCGTGTGAGCTGGGACAAAAAGCACGACACGCAGACATGATTCCTCTGAGTGCTTCCTTCCCTCATTTCTTCTGTTAAAGCTGAAAAAAAATGTGCAGAAAGGTCCAGAGCTGCAAACGTTCTCCTCTCCAACCTGAAGTTCATCATCGTCAGAGCATCATTTCATTACAAATAAAACTAATTATTTAATATAACTAAGACAACTTATAAGGAGGAACGAGAGAAAGCAATAATGCAGAACAAATTTTGTAAATTGAAATAGAGAAAAAAAAATCCACCATTTCTAAAAATAGGTTTATTTGTTTATTAAATTAGCATCATAAAAATTCTCTAAAATTGAAACCTAGGTAAGTAATTTTTTCTTAAAATAAGTGCATTTGTTCTGGGATTGAGGAGGTAAAAGAGACATGTTGCCAATAGAACAAGATAATTTACATTTAAAATAAGAAAACACAACTGCATTGTCTTATTTCAAGTGCATTTTATCTAATTATCATATTTTAACTGACAAACTATCTCAAATTACTCATTTCTGGATCTTTTTTCCAGTTTCTAAGTAACAAAGATTGACAATCATTTCTAAATCAGAAGAATAAAGAAGGATTCATAGCTCTCTAATTAGTATTTAAAATCAGACGCGTCAACTAACAAAGTACAAATACTTTAATACTTAAGTAGAACTCTTGTGTATCTATACTTTACTGCAGTAATTATTTTTTAGACAACTTTTTCCTTCTACTCCTTAAATTTGAGAAATAGACTCACTAGTTTGTTTCATTTAAGCTAATTTTTTTATGGCCTGTTGGTATTTAAAAAAATAAAAAGCATCAAAATAATTAGTTTCATCCAGACATTTAATTTCTTTGTGGTTGGACTCGGTGCTGCCCCAACTTGTTGCTCACCACATACCAAAATAAATGGTTTTTCAAGATGATGCAAAGTTAAATGTGACTCTGTTACTGTTAGATATAAAACTAAGAAAATTAAGTCTAAGGAAGTTATCATCCAGAATGACAGAAAAATGTTCCTTTAATAGATTAGAGCAGTAAAGCTTCTGGCTTTAACAGTTTTACCTTCATTACTTTTATACTTTAAGTAGTTTTAAAAATGCTACTTTTACTGATTTACTGGAGTAAAAAGCTGAAGTTGATCCTCTAACTTCTACTAAAGTGTTTTTAAACAGTAGGATTTATACTGGAGGAATAAATATGAATTCCTTGGACGCCTCTGATTAAAATGAATCTTTATTTATCTTCTGACTTAAGTTACATCTGAACTTTTTATATTCAGAAAACTAACAGATTTTTAGTATTAAAGCAGAACCGTATGACCTCATTAATTCAAACCTCAAACAATAGTTTGTAGTTTTATCTCAATAAACTCAATATTCCAAAGTCTGAAGGATTCGAATGAAATGAGAAATTAATGAATTCAGTAAAAATGTCATTTTAAAAGGAAAATATGTTAAGAAAGTTTATTAAGAGGCAATTTTACTCATAGAAATCAAAAATGTTTACTGGTCCAACATTCACACATTAGAAGAAGATAAGTGAAAGATTTTGTAATCAATCAAACTGCCACATATTGGATGAGCAAATCTGTGGGATTCATAAAAAACAAGCAAAAGAAAAGAAAATAGGAGAAAATAATAAATTTCGCCTTTTCTATTTTTAATCTTCTTCAGTGTTAACTTTTTACTTGTTCTTCTGTTTTTTTGTTTTTGTCCAAAATCTGTCTGAAGAAGTTGATGAACCTCTGGAGATGTTTACTGCAAAAAATTAAAATCTAAATAAGTAATTTCTTTCTTAAAATAAGTGCATTTTTTTTTTCTTGAATTGAGGCGGTAAATGTGACACTTTGCCAGTGCAAAAATACAATTTACATTTAATATAAGAAAAACAATTGCATTCTCATTTCAAGTGCATATTATCTACTTATCTTATTTCAAAAGTAAAAAATCCCATTCCATTGGCAAATCATCTTATTTACCTGCTTAAACTAACGGGAAAATACACTTAAATTAAGAATTTTTGATCTATTTCTAGAACCGTTTTGCAGTGTGAGGTTGAAGTTTTTTGGAGCCTTTGGTTGAAGTTCAAAGGTCGTCATCATTGCATCATTCCAGCGTCTAATTTTAAAAGCAGACAGAAAAAGCTGAGCTAAAAATAAATGCATTCCTAGAATAAGTCGGTTTGCTCTGAACATAAACGGCTAAACGAGACAATCTTCCAATGAAACGAGATCATTAGATAATAGAAACTTACAATAAGATGATTGAGTCATTTTAAATCTTTATTTCATTTGTTCTTTCTTGCTCGAATTAGGAGAAAATAAAGTTATTTCAGGAAAACATGTCTTACTTATATTTCAGTGTTTGCGGAGCAGAAATTCCCATCAAGCTGCTAAATAATGTAGTTTAGATTTTAATGAAAAGTTCTCCTTTGTTTGTGGTGAAGATGCTAAAGGGAGCTAGCTGAAGCCGCCTGCATCAGCTGGATGGGATCTGAGACACACACTGCAAAAACAATCTAGAACTAAAACTAAATTGTTTTAAGTGTAAATCATCTTTTTCCATCGGCAAAGTTTCTCACTTACCTCCTAAATTCAAGAACAAAATTTAAATTTAAGAAAAAATGACTAATTTAGATTTAGATTTTCTCCTGTGCTGGATGGGATCTGAGACACACTTAGCAATTTTAAGCAAACTAACACTGGAAAAACCATCTAGAAATAAGTAAAAAAAAATCTTAAATTAAGTGTATTTACCCTTAATTTAAGTAGGTAAGTGTGATAGTTTGTCAATGGAATATTTTTACTCTTAAAATAAGATATTTAGATAAAATGCACTTGAAATAAGACAATGCAATGTTTTTTCTTGCTTTAAAAGTAAATTGTTTTGTTCCATCGGCAAAATGTCTCTTTTATCTCCTCAATTCAAGCACAAATGCACTTTTTTAAGAAAAAATGACTAATTTAGATTTAGATTTTTTCCAGTGCAGAATCTCTGCACATCTTAACAGCTAACATTTTAATTTCTTCACATAGAAACAAACAAACTGATAATATAATAATAACAGTTGAATCAAATAATGATAAAGAGCAAAACTGTAAAAACTTTATGGATTTTGGGTTGAATGTTGATGGATTTATTAAAGAAATAAGACACCAGAAGTTTGGAAGTATTTATTGACATGAGAGAATTTCACAGACATTCCTGGAAACCAGCGTGTTTATTTAAAGTGCGATCAGTGTGTGTGTGTGTGTCCATAGGGCAGCTAAGACTTGCTGTCATTTTTTAATCCGTCTCGGGTTCCTGGACCGTTTCAACATGTTCTCATCCCGTCTGATCATCTGAAACACACAGAAACACAAACTTCAACCAAACGATTCTTCTTTCTGCCGTCGGTTCATCAGCAGATCTGCTCGCTGACGCAAACTAAACCTTTTCTCTAAAGGCAACTTTTTATCTGCAAACTTAACAAATATGATTTCATTCATCAAGAAAAAAAATGTATTCAGACTTCCTGTGTTTTATTTTGTTTATTAATTAACACTGTGAAAAAGAAATAAAACTAAATAAATAAAGCTAATAAAAACAGAAAAAAGTTGAAATAAATGAAGTAGAATTTATTTTATTGAATTCATTCCAATGTTTTTTAGAATGGTTTCATAATAAATAAATGTGCATTGCACCTAATTGGACAGGATATTTCCAACATGGACTAATATTAGCATCGGTTTAGCTTTAGAATAAGAATAATAAATAAACCACAAAAGAAAACAGATATCAATAAAACATTGTCATTTATTTTATGTCTGGACCTGTTTGGAGACAGAATATCTCTGACTTTAGCTTTTAGCAAGTCTTTAGTATCTGGAGAACGTTTATCTTTAAATCTACTTTAATAATAAAACCTTAAAATCATGTTTTGTTTTGTAAAAATGCAGCAAAGCAGAAACTGTCATCTTCACGTCCAAAGCCTGCGGTGACGTCTTCATACGGGGCATCGGGTCCTTTGTTGTCAAAGATGAGATGCTTTGATAGATCAGACACACACACACACACACACACACACGCTGCAAATAATCCATCTCTTCTTATCCTTCCTTTAAAAGGTATAAAAATACCTCCCCAGATCAAACATATTTCCTTTTTCAAAAGCTCCAAATATCAGAGAATCTAATAATAAGTTTGACACGTGAAGGAATTGTTAACGGATGTCGTTTTATTTAGATCCGGCAGAAACATCCCAACCCGAGGCGTCTGATTGGAGCGTGGCGGCATCACGTACTCCAGCATCTCATGTCCAACATTCAAACTACAATTTCTAGATTTACTTTTAAAAAAATCTAAATTGCTTCAATAGTATTTATCTGTTGGTTCCAGTTGTGAAAGAATGTGAAAAATCATCTGGACTAAAATAAACCATTTTAAAAACACTTGTACCATCACTCTGCTGGGTAACCATCCAAAAAGCAGCTTCTAATATTTTAGTTTTAAGCAGACTGATCCAGTTATGGTCAATAAGTAAACGTTTCTTACATTAAGTGCATTTAGCCTTAATTTGACCAGGATTTGTCAATAGAATGAATATATCTACTCATAAAATATGATAATTAGAGCAAAGGCACTTGAAATAAGACAATGAAATTGCTTTTCTTTATTTTAAATGTAAATTGTCCTCCTCCATTGGTGTCTCACTGACCTCCTCAATTAAACAAACAATTCTCTTATTTTAAGATACAGACGACTTATTTAACTTTTATTTGTTTGCAGTGCAAAAGTAGTGCACTGCAAAAACTCTAAGAATCTAAGTAAGTCATTTTTTCTTAACATTTTCTGGAATGGAGCGGTTAAATGAGACACATTGCCAATGGAATAAGATGATTTACATTTAAAGCAGCTGGAGTCTTTGATTTCAGTGCATATTATCTAATCATCTTATTTTAAGAGCAAATATCTAATTTAACTGGTCAAATTAAGGGTAAACACGCTTAATTTAAGAAATTTTTACTCATTTTCAGAATGTTTTTGCAGTGTAACAGGGATTTTCCATTGATCCCAGAAAGACAAACTGGTTTCAGCTCCACCTCAGCTTTACTGGCTAACAATGTGGGACACATCCAGGCCTGGAAAGTTCCTATTTACAGCATAACTACAAGTTTTTAGGCAAGCTGTTTCCTGGTTGGTCTCGAGATCGGACCTTCCTCTGACAGGAGCAATGAATCTAAATCCTTATTGGACTGAACTGTGTTTGAAAATGTGCCAAATTAAAGAGGATAGCAATACTGTATTCAAACTGGATGCTCCTTCATGGCATTTATTCTATAATGGGAACAGATGTGAAATGAACTGAAATGAATTGGACCAAACAAACATTTAGTGACCTGAACTGAACCAATTTAAACTCAGTAACTTAAAGTTTAACCAGAACCAAACTAAACTTCCCCAAATTAAATCAACTTAAATCATCCTCTCATTAATTAGAGACAAAATAAACTGATTTCATCTACGATTTCAGCTAAAGAGATAAAGCTGAACTAAATTAAAAAAAGATAAATTTAAGTAAAACCAAACTTCGAACTAATTTCAATTCTATTCAGTTTATTTCTATAGCTCCAATTCACATCATGTCATCTCAGGGCACTTTACAGTTCACCAGATCATCCAGTCAGACTGATTCAAAGTTTTCTATGTAAGGAAAACCAGCTGATTTCATCGACTCATTGACTCTTCAGCAATCCCTCACACTAAGCATGCTTGTAGCGACAGTGGAGAGGAAAAACTCCCTTTGAACAGGAAGAAACCTCCAGCAGAACCAGGCTCAGTGTGAGCGGCCATCTGCTGAGGCCCACTGGGGTTCAAGGAGACAGAAGCAGACATAGAAAAACAGAAAAAAAGTTAAAATAAATGAAGTTGAATTTATTTTATTCAATTCATTGAAATGTTTTAGAGTATTTTGCAGCATCAGGCCAAAAGTATTACAATGATTTCATACAAAATAAATCTGCATAGCATCTAATTGGATAGGATAGTTCCAACGTTGACGAATATTAGCATTGGTTTAGCTTTAGTATAAAAATAATAAATAAACCATAAAATAAAACATTTTGTGGTTTATCTTAGCTTCTGTCTGGACCTGGACTAGAATATCTCTGACTTTAGCTTTTAGCAAGTCTGTCGTATCTGGAGAAAGTTCAGCTTTAATAATTTTATTGTAGGTGATTAAGATATTTATAGAAATTTACTTGATGCATTTAAAAGAAATGCAAATTTGGAGATGATGTTTGAAATGATCCTCTTTGGTTTCCGTTCAAATATAAACCTTATTCAACTTCTTCTAAACTTTATGTTGAATTCTGTCTGATGATGCCTTCAGGACAAATCGGAAAAATCAAAACCTTTCTTATGTTTTGGGATCTGAGAAGAAATTTAGTCAGCAAACATGTTTCTGCATGAAAGTCCATAAAAACTGCCTGATCTTCCAGGGTTAACATTGAACACCTTGTTTTTACATCAAGAAAATTTGGATTTTTACCTGCAGGAATAAAGCAGCGAGAAAAACGAAAGATGAAATAAAACTATTTTCAACACAAAGATTAAAAGATGTCGACTCAGTTAGAAAAACACATGAAGACAAATCCAGTCAGCCTCACCAGGGAAGGATTTAGGAAATTTGGGGCCCTAGACAAAGACAGGCAGGGGCCCCTCTGAATGGAGAAGACAACACATCAAACAGCCCCATTCTCCAGATAGAGAAATGTTAATAGAATAGACATCCATTATCTGTTCTAGGTTGTGTCCCTCTCTTCTTGTCCCTTTTCTTCTTGTTTTCCTCTCTATGTTTTGTACTCAGCTGACTTTTCATGCTGTCTCTAAAGGAATTAAAGATTTTCTCCAAGCACTAAGCTCACTTAGCTGATTGCTCCTTCCTGTGTTTCCAAAAAGGCCAAAGTAAATAACCCAGTCCTTCTTTTCACTGTAGACAAGCCATGATCTGCTTATCTGTTCTCCATTTTTCATTTGGATGAAATAATAGCTGCATGAATCATGACAGCAGACAAGATAGAGGAGAGCAGGAGGCGGGGTTACCAATCTACTCGTTCTGGAGAGCAGAGTTCGCTGCTTTTAGATGTTGTCTCCAAAGTCTCCAGTAGCAGAAAAAAGTCTCTAGATTTGGCGCTAGGAGCTTTTTAGAAATCAAAGTGCTAGAGGGGTCTGAAAAGTGGCTAAATATAGCGACTAAAGCGCTAAGTTGGCAACACTGCTCTTTGCATGGTTTGTTTTCAAATGGTTTGCTGCTGTCTGTTTGGACCTTTCTGAACATGTGCAGCAAATGGACTGATCCAATATGGTGGACACTGAAGGGGGGGCTGAGACACACTTAATATTATCAGCGTTCTGATGGCATTTTAAAGAAAGATTTACAAAAAAAAACCATAATTAATGTGCATAAATAAGGAAGAATTGTATTAACCATACATATACACTTGAAAATCAATCTAAATCTAGATAAGTAATTTTTTTTTCTTGGATTGAGGAGTTAAAAAAGACATTTTGCGAGTTGAACAAGACAATTTACACTTAAAATAAGAAAACACAATTGCATTGTCTTATTTCAAGTGAATATTATCGAATTATCTTACTTTAAGAGTAAAAATATTCATTCCATTGGCAAACTATTTCAAATTAAGGGTAAATACACTTAATTTCAGATTTGTTTTCTGATTTCTAGATAATTTTTCAAGTGTAAACAGAGTTTTATGGCCACCCCCAGGAACTTGGGGTCCTACTGTAGGCAACTGCCCAGTATTGCCTAATGGTAAATCCCCCCCAGTCTCTACCAACACAGAAAGCTTCCTGAGACTCACTGCAGCTCCTTTCCTTCTAAAACATATGACAAACTGTTCCTTAGCCTCCTGCTCTTCATGTATGCTCGTTAGCCACGATAACATTAGCAGCAGGGATTAATGAGGTTAATATGAAGTGTGGTTAATCTGCTGGTGTGACGGGGCTGGATAAAATCCCTAAACTCTTTTAAAGCGGCTGCTCGCGCGCCGCACGATGCCGGAAACAGAAGGATCCATGCTAGCAGACTAAACTCTATTCAGTTCTGCAGATAAAAAAAAAAAAAGCCGTGACTACGAGAGAAAAAGAGAAGAAAGCTGCAGGCGTAGGTAGTGGGCATTATTTGGAGAGGGAGACCCACGTGGAGGCGCGCCGCCATCTTGTTTCTCACTGGAAGAAAGGGGTCGCAAACTGTTGTGCAGAAAAGAACTGCTTGACACACAAAAAAACCTCCCCTTCACGCACACCCATAAAAAAATACCGGTACGGAGGTGCTGAAAGATCACACAGCCGGATCTGAGCGGTCAGCGGCGGGTTGTGGGTATCGATGATTGATCCTGTCCCGCCTGCAGCACAGAGCAGACCGCCTGCTGAAGGGAGTGGCAGAACAAAAACTGCATGGTGAGCATGAACTCAGCCCCACAGAAAGCTTCCCCCGCAGGAAGAGCGTCGTCTGCAGCAGTCGCTCACATCCCAGAAATGATCCCTTCACTTCTTTCACCGCCCCTGAAGAAGCAGCTGAGTCTGGGTTTGCAGCACCTGACAGCAAATCCATGCATTTAGAGCAGGAATGTGGCCATGCTTGGGTCTGGGTCCGCTCTGCGCAGCAGGCTTCATCACTGACCAACACCTCTAAAAAAAACACACATGGGAAAACATTTTCTTTCTCTTCTGACCAGATCTAAACGTGACCCAACTGATCTTCCCATTTACCTTCTGCACACAAAACATTGAAGCAATGCAGAGGTAATGAAGCAGCTCATGGCAGCGGCTGCATGCCCAGCAGTCAGTCTGTGTGGCTGTCCTCCATGTCTGACTGAGCCATGGGGACACGGTGTACCAACAGCGTTTGGAGCAGGGAGAACACCAGATAGACGCTCGCTGCCTGTAGGTTCGCCTCCGTCTGCTGGGCTCAGCCAATAAGGAACCATTTGGAGATGAAAGAAAGAACACGGGAACCGAGGAACGGCAAGAGCGGCGGATTAGCGCCGCAGATGGGATCGGAATCAAAATCTATAGCGCCTGATTAACAACATGGCGGCATCTCCTGATCAAAGGCTGCCGTCTGAACGCATCAGCATTCGACGGCCAGCTGTTGCTGCTAGATGGAGATAATATTTGATTTACACATCAAATTAATTCTCATTAATATGTCTGATATTTATGGATTTTACACAATTAACTTTAAATACAGACAATCAAAAGCGGAAAGGCACATCCACCCGTACACTGCAAAACATTTTTAATCTAAATAAGTTGCTGTTTCTTAAAATAAGGGAATTTATGTCTTGAATTGAAGAGGTAAGTAAGACACTTTACCAATAGAACGATACAATTTATATTCAAAATAAGAACAAACTGTTAAATTGTTTAATTTCAAATGCATGTTATCTAATTACCTTTATTCAAAAGTAAAAATACTATTTTTACTTATTCGTAGATTGTTTTTGCACTCTATATAAGATACATACACTGGAAAAACGATCTAGAAATAAGTAAAAATTCTTTAAATTTAATGTATTTACCCTTAATTTGAGTAGATAAATGAGATAGTTTGCCAATGGAATGAGTAGTTTTACTCTTAAAATAAGATTATTAGATAACATGCACATGAAATAAGAAAATGTAATTATGTTTTCTTATTTTAAATGTAAATTTTCCTGTTCCATTGGCAAAATCTCTCTTTTACCTCCTCAATCCCAGAACAAATGCACTTATTTGAAGAAAAAAGACTTATCTAGATTTTGATTTTTTCCAGTGTAGGAATTTTGCCTTCACTTTTAGGATAACAGAGTTTAGTTAAATTCCAAGTCACATGACGTCTAAAAGCTCAATCTAACATAGAGATCTGAGTGATGATGCATTCTTATTAATCAGTGAACCGCAGCTCTGATGGATCTGATCCAGAAAGTTCTGGCCCTGAATGATGAACGGTCAGCTGGAAAATACAAAATCAAGTCGTTCTTTAAGCTTTTTTTTTTTTGGAGCACAATAAAGTTAAACGCTGAAACTTTTCAGTCAAAATGAAAATAGCAGAACTTTTAGAGCGGTGCAGAATAAAAGTATTCTACTGGGAAAAAAGTATGCAAATCATTATTTTATACATTTCAAGGGATGTTTCTTTCTGGTTACCATGCCAACGCCGACACAATATGACTCTCCACCAATAGAAATCGTGGGTTGAAGTCATGTGAGGCGGAGCTGAGGCGTTGCCAGATCTTCTCTGCGTTTTATTTCTCAGATTCAAGACAAAAACAAACAAAAAAACAGAGCAAAACGTGGAGAGCGTCGGTCCAGCAGCAGGTTGTTAACAGGCTGTTATGGAAGTCTGTGCATAAAACTCAACATTGGTGAAGTCCAAAAAAACCAGAGCAGAAAGACGATCAATACACTGCAAAAACGATCTTAAAATGACTAAAAATGTCTTAAATTAAGTGTGTTTAACCTTAATGTGAGCAGGCAAATAAGATAACCTGCCAATGGAATGAGCATTTTTACTTTTAAAATAAGTATTAAGACAATTAGATATAAATTAGATATACATTTTTTTTCCCTATTTTAAATGTAAACTGTCTTATTTCATTGGCAAAGTGTCTCACTTAACTGCTCAATTCAAGAACAAAATGCTCTAATTTTAAGAAAAATAAACATACTTAGATTTAAATTTTCAGTGTAAAAGGAGAGTATATTTTCATAACTTGTCAAAACCTTTTCATCTGAGAGTCGGAGGGAGAGCAACCGTTTGAGCAGCTAACAGTAAGGCTGAGTGAAGCGAGGCAGAGGAGTTTTAATCCATTCAGATTTTAATCTGTCTATTTTAAGTCGGTAATCCCAGTCCTGCTAATTTAAGGTTAAAAAGTCGATCTCTTCATTTGCGGATTAGAATTAAAGTGAATTCTGTCTTTAATACAAACAGTGTGACGTCACCTCTACTAATAATCAAATAAGTATTGCCTGATCAATACTCCATTCATGGCAGGATGGCCATAAAAACACATTTTAATTAATATTAATATTTAATAATTAACTTTGTCATAGTTTGTAAATCAGGACCACAGCTGTCTAAACATCTGGCATCTTCTAGCATCAGTGATTTATAAAAAAAGAGTTCAGCCAAAGCGTTTGCCGTTAAAAGGACCACATTTTCCTTTTATATTAATGACAGAATGAATTACCTGGAGGTGGAAGAATAAATGAAACCCCTGCTGCATATGCAGAGGCCGGTAATCAGCCATTAGCAGCAGGAAAGGGAGCTGCTGCCACCGCGTCCTGCCCTGCTAGGCTCACCTCCACCTTTTGTTTGCATGAGTGAGTGAGTTTTAAGATCGCAGACGGTTCGCTGAGGTCAAGCACATAATGTACAGAGCTGTTATGGTCACGCTCTCAACATTACTCTGTGCTGCTCTCAAGTCCTGAAGCTCCAGCGCACACAGAGAGAAACAAGAGCTCCCACCAACGCTTCTTTATCCCATCTTTCAGCAGACACTGATGCTAGCAGCACAAAGTTGGCGTTCATTAGCTTCTGGTGTTATTCAGACGAATGCAGCATCGTGTTTTTTGTAGGTTGAGGTAAAGGAGGAAGGGTTGAGGACGGATAAAAGCGATGATGAGCAGAGCCATCCGCGGTGACGACTCTGCCGGTTTCAACCTCACCTTTAAAACTAAACTTTAAACCTGTCTTTTAAATCTCAGGATCTATTATGATAATCTTATGTTTAACTATGCAGCACTAAAAAATATTCATTTGAAGTAGAATAGAATTCAACTTTATTGTTATTCCACTGTCACAAGAACAGCGCAATAAAATTAATTCTCTGCATTTAACCCATCTCCTAGGGAGCAGTGGGCTGCCATTGTGCGGCGCCCGGGGAGCAGTGTGGGGTTAAGGGTCTTGCTCAGGGACCCAGAGCAGCAGTCTGTGCGAATGGGGGATCGAACTCACAACCACTAAGTTTAAGTTTTATTTATTCACGTATTTAAATCCAAGATGAATCAATTAACTACTGCTGATGTAAAATGTTAATTATTAAAGGTAAATTGTTGTTTTTCTTTTTTTTACGTAAAATTGTGCAGAATTATAGAAAATAAAACGCTGCTGAACTGAGCAGTAGCTTCTTTGTTACTCTCTGCAGGCTTCTCTGCTCAGAGACGCCCTAGAAGTGAACTTTCCCTCTGAAAGGCATTACCCTAATAAGAGCGATAGGTGGCGCTGCACCAGTTGCATCAATAAACGCCCAATAACGGAAGCAAAGAGCAGATATCTAATATCAAGCAGCTGACCAGCAGTGTGCAGCAACAGGTAGGGGTCTCCATGACATTTTAATTTTCACTTTAACTCGTAGGAAGAGCGCGACAGGACAGGAGCACCGCTGCATACCGCACGCTCAAACAAAGGGGATCTTTAAAAACCAATGATGTGCTAGGATGCTAACGACCTGCGCTGAAACTAAAACATCTCCCGAATCATCCCAGAAGTTAAGTCCGTTCATGCATTCCCATCCTCCAAACCCAGCAGCATCCACATGCTAGCGGACGCATGGAGCTAAAATGAGGTGACATCACAGACGGCTGTGTGCCTTTAGCTGATCATACGACTGAGAGGATGGACGGAGAGCGCCCGGGCTTCACTGCGCCATGGCAGCCCCCCCCCCCACCCGATTGCTATTGTTGGAGGCAGGAATGTGCGGGACGTTGCGTCGGCCTGGCATCCCTCTCAGCTCCCGAGAGCCTAACCCGTGGACATGAAAGCACAACGTCACAAGTTAGGGTCTCAGGGACAGAGAGAGACGCTTCGGAACGGGCGGCCGCCGTCCGGCTGGATTCAGTCAAATCTTTAAGGTCAGCTGTGGAACATGTGATCTTCATCCTGCAACCCCCTCGGTACACACAGGTCCATACCGCAGAGTGCAAACCTCAGCCAGACCCAACGCTGAAGCTATCCTACTGCTACCCCCCCCACCCCCCCCGCTCCCCACCTATAGAGAACAATACAGCAGCTGGAAAATGCCTCCTGCCATCAGGTAGGGTGCCTGCTGCTGTACGACAGACGCACCGCTGTGCCTGAAAGTCTGAATCGCCTAATTGTTCACGGTGCACGAGACAAAAGCCAAGCGTGGACGCATCGATTACGGCATCAAAAAAATCCAAAGCTCGGACCGAACAGAGCCACACAATCCATCTGACACAACGACTCTCATGCTCGTCCCTGCAGCAAAGCTGCTCGATGGCTTAAGAAGCACGTCTCCGTTTGACAGCAGGTTCGGAGTCCCGGAGAGGCTTTGCAGAGAAAGATAACAAAGCTCCTCTGAGCTTTCATGGTGGTCTGAACGCTTAGATGGGAGAGCTGAGAGGGAAGCGGAGAGAGGAAGAGCGACTGCCGCTATCGACTCACCCTCCCCTTTGGCTCCAGGATGCACTGATCGCTCCTCCTGCTCTCTACCTGCTTGGGAATTGAAAAGACAAAAAAAGCACAAACATAGAAAGAGAAAGGCAACAGCATGCCAGCAGGATTTACGCAATATTAGGAAGAAATTACCTTTTTTTTGGGGGGGGGTGATGCATTGCAGAAAGTAAACTGCAGCACAAAGAAGGAGGCCAGTCCTCCTGGGCAACAAAGTCAGTGTGAATAAATGGAAGGAGAGCGACGGGCAGAGGAGAGGAAGATGAGGATGGTTGGTAAGACTGAGCAGGAGTGAACCATGTGCAAGCTCTCTCCCTCCATCTCCTCTTTCCCTCCCTCTCTCTTTTCTAACACATGCAAAAATAGGGCAAAAGTAAGGAGTCTGGGGAGGAGAGCAGATAGGAAGAATTTCTTTTTTTTTGCTGTAACTTACCAGAAAATGAAAAGCTGAAGGTAAGAAGTAACAGGTTAGAAAGAGCCGATATTCCAGAGGATGAGGAGGAATCGGTGGGTTACAGAGAGACGCATCGAACCACTGGAAGACGGAGAGGAAAAAGAGATGCAGTCGTACTTTCAGCCGGGGCCACTGTGCCAGCGAAGCATACCAGTAAAGCTGTCTCACCTCGAGGGGGGGGGGGGGGGGGGGGGGGGGGGGGGGGCACACAAACACTCACACACGTGAATGCACTGCAGACATAAAACAGCCTTTCAGTCGTTTGCCTTGCCTTGCAGCAAAGCCTCCACTCACTTTTTATCCAGAGCTTCAGGGCCGAGGCAGGTGGGCAAGATAGAGGACAAAAAGAAGCTGCACACCGACACACACCGACAGACACAACCACAGACACACACAAGTCCAAGTTAAAGAAAAAAACTGTCCCTGCTGATCTCTTGTCTTGCTGAGCTTTCTCTCCTCCTCACCCTTTTCCCTCGCATTGTTTCCTCCCTCAGTCACATGCAGAGGTGGAAAGGAAGGAAGACTGGAGGAAAAAAAAAATACACACTCTCCACCCTCTTCATCTCCTCCCCCTGCCTCACTGGCATTCTACCTTTTCTCTCAAGCTTTTTTACCTTTCTCCCCTCCACATCCCCTCCACCCCTTCATCCGAGTTGGTAGGGGGGGGTTGCAAGGAGGAGGAGAGAGAAAGATCATCATTTAATTTGCCTCACAGCTGTGATCACTTACAGCCAGAGGCCCTCTTTTCCTCTGCATCAGACCAGAGAGGAGAGAGGTGAGGTCAGGAGAAAGGGAAGTCCTCCTCAGGTTGCTGATGTCCAAGAAAACACTTCTTCTCTATCCTTCTGCTTGCATGCAAAAACATAGAAAATCAATGCATAGAACATATGAAAAAGATTTAGAAAAATCCCCCTTTTGCAGCCTGATCTTTGATTATGTCCTCCTATCAGTCCCAGCATCCTCTGCAGACAGAGCGGGCGAGAGAAGGGGCCACAGAAACATTTCTACATGATGTGCTTTGGCTTATAGAGGCTACATTTAATCTCTGCTGGCTCCCCCCCCCCCCCCCCCCCCCCCCCCCCCCGGCTTTGGTATGGAGAGAAACAGAAAGAGAGAGTGAGAGAGAGAGGGGGTGGGAGGAGGGAGGAAAAGAGAAGAGATGATGGGGGAGGGCCAGATGGAGGGAAGCAAAGGAGAGCGAGACGTACAGCCGGCTGGGAGCTCAATAAGCGACGGGTCTGAAAGGCAGCATGAAGAGGAAAAAAAAAAGAGTGAAAATCCCCGGGACCACACTGCCCTCTTGCTTTTCTTCTCCTCCCTCTCTCCGTCTGACGGACTGATCGACCCACTGAGTCTGCAGCTAATCTCCAATCCTCTTTGGCCTGCTGTCTGCCAGGCCGCACATTGTGGCATTTTTTTTTATTTTTCTCTGCACATCTGGACCTGCAACAACGTGCATCCCTTTGCAGACACCTCTGTTAAACACACAGACATCGCAGTGCATCTACGCCCATTTATCATTTGGCTTCCAGACAGATCTGCCCTTAGCGTGGGGTTAATATTAGCGCGCTCTGAGGGCAAAAGACAAAGGCTCACATGCATGAAGATACAGAGGAGTAGGCTTTTAAAGCGCATGTGAATACTTGGACTCATTGCCCTTTAGAGGAAATAAAATTAATTCCCTCCTCATGATGTATGACCACCTTTCTAGGTACGTGAAGGTCCCCACTGTTGTTATTTACAAAACCCTTTGCTCTGTCTTTGTAATCTGCTGGTAACAGGCTGGAATCAGCAGGCCGGCCAAGCGGCTCGTCAAAAAAGACCCAGTTCTGTCACGGCGCGGCCCACGCATCCCCAGGAAGGGCTGCAGCGCTTCACCGAGCCTGCAGAGGCTGAGAGGCGGCAACAGAGGCATGAAGAGCACAGTGCAAAGATTGACTGCGGTCAGATGTGACCGCTGTCACATCTGAATGTCTCTGCAGAAACAGAATGGAAGCAGGGGCGGATTTAGGAAATATGGGCCCCTAGGCAAAGACAGCAGGGGGCCCTCTGAACTGAGAAGAAAACAAATAAAACAGATCCATTATACAGATAGAGAAATGTTCATAGAATAGACATCCATTATCTGTTCTAGGTTGTGTCCCTCTCTTCTTGTCCCTTTTCTTGTCGTTTTCCTCTCTATGTTTTGTACTCAGCTGACTTTTCATGCTGTCATTTTTTTACTCTAACTCCACGCTGTCACTGAATTACTGAGTCTGACCAGAAGATGATGCTTCTCTTTAGATCTCAATGTTTAAAAAGGGATTTAGGGAACCAGCCAAGAACCGATCAAGAACCAGCTGTGGACCAGCCAAGGACTGGCAAAGGACCAACCAATAACCAGCCAAGGACCAATCATGAGCCAGCCAAGAACCGGCCGTGGACCAGCCAAGGACCAGTCGTGGACCAGCCAAGGACCAGTCGTGGACCAGCCAAGGACCAGTCGTGGACCAGCCAAGGACCAGTCGTGGACCAGCCAAGGACCAGTCGTGGACCAGCCAAGGACCAGTCGTGGACCAGCCAAGAACCGGCTAAGGATCAATCAAGAACCAGCCAAGGACCAGTCAAGAACCAGCCGGGGACCAGCCAAGGACCAGCCAAGAACCAGCCAAGGGTCAGCCAAGAACCATCTGTGGACCAGCCAAGAACCAGCAGAGTGCCAGCCAAGAACCAGCTGTGGACCAGCCAAGGGCCAGCCAAGAACCAGCCAAGAACCAGCCATGGACCAGCCAAATACCAGTCAAGGGCCAGCCAAGAACCAGCCGTGGACCAGCCAAGGACCAGCCGTGGACCAGCCAAGGACCAGCCAAGGGCCAGCAAAGACTCAGCCAAGAAGCAGCCAAGAACCAGCCAAGTACCCATCAAGGAAAGTGGGAAAATTTTGAGCGACTACTACAGTAGTTTTGGATTAATGCATTTCATAGTTGAGGTCTTGCCGTTCTCTGATGTTATTGTTGCCATTTGTATTTTGCTACATTGTTTCTCTTCTAGTTGCTCTTTTGAGACTCATAGCATTTTCACTAATGATGTAGGGGAGTGGTAACCTAGTGGTTAGGGCATTGCGCTTGGAATCCAGAGGCTCTGAGTTTGAGGCCCACTCCCACAGACTGCCACTCTGGGTCCCTGAGCAAGACCCTTAACCCAACACTGCTCCCCGGGCGCCGCACAATGGCAGCCCACTGCTCCTCAAAGGGTTGGCTTAAATGCATAGAGGGAATTCCGTTGCTCTGTATTTGTGATAGTGTAAAGACAATAAAAAAAGTGTTAATTTTGACCTGGGCTCTTTGATTCATTTTCTCCCTTAGACTGCGTCCTTGTAGCTCAGTTTGGTTCCCGTTTGTTTTCTTAGCCTCATTCCTTCCTGCAGCTCCGGTTAATCGGTTTTAAACTGTCGGTTTCATTCACTGCTGGCAGGTTTGCCATTGGAAGCATGTTCTTGCCATGTTTGACATGTCACTAATGTTTGAATGGAAGCTTTCACTTTTCTTCTATTAAAACCTCTCAGCTCCCTGTTTGCCGTCGCTCCAATACCCATTTTTCTGACATAAAGAAAAGTCCAGAGCATTCTCCCGGTTTTCCTCACATTCATCATGTGACTAAGATTCAAATCATCTTTTTCTTTAGCAGATCGTCATTCTAGATTGCAACCAGAAGAAGCCCCATAGTTCATTGGTTTGGTTTTTTTATAGCTGCTGCTAAAACACCTCTGGATCGGTTCATTCATCCTTCACCTCAAACATGAACTTGTAATCATACAGTTTTTAAAAGTCAGGTGTAAATGTTTATTTTAACATCTGAGGGTATAAATATGACATGCATTTTGTTCTTGAATAGAGGTGGTGAGAATCTTTGTTAATGGAACAAGGCCATTTAAAAAACACCTTGAACCCCAGTGGGCCTCAGCAGATGGCCGCTCACACTGAGCCTGGTTCTGCTGGAGGTTTCTTCCTGTTAAAAGGGAGTTTTTCCTCTCCACTGTCGCTACAAGCATGCTTAGTGTGAGGGATTGCTGAAGAGTCAATGAGTCGATGCAATCAGCTGGTTTTCCTTAGATAGAAAACTTTGAATCAATCTGACTGGATGATCTGGTGAACTGGAAAGTGACCTGAGATGACATCATGTGAATTGGAGCTATAGAAATAAACTGAATTGAAATAAGAAAAAACGACTGCAGTCTTATTTCAAGTGCATAATATCGATCTTATTCTAATCATCCATCCATCTTCTGACACGCTTAATCCCAAGCGGGGTCATGATGGGTGCTGGTGTCTATCTCCAGCTGTCTACGGGCGAGAGGCGGGGTCCACCCTGGACAGGTCTCCAGTCCATCGCAAGACAACACAGGGAAAAACAACCATTCACACACACCTAAGGAGAATTTAGAGAAGCCAATTAACCTAACAGTCATGTTTTTGGACTGAACGAGGAAGCCGGAGTACCCGGAGAGAACCCACGCATGAACAGGGAGAACATGCTAACTCCATGCCGGGAACCAAAACCAGAACCTTCTGGCTGCAAGGCAGCAGTGCTACCCACTGCTCCACTGACCAGCCCTTATTCTAATCATATGTAATATTATTCTAAGTGGAAATACACTCATTCCATTGGGAGATCGTCTTATTTATTTGCTCAAATTAAGGGTAAATAACCTTAATTTAAGACATTTTTACCTATTTATAGATTGTTTTTGCAGTATGTGTTCCTGTTTTTAAACAGAGCTGACCAACTGATCCATTAAACACATAAACAGCAGACAAAGGAGCAATCAGGACACGAGGAATGGGAGGAACAAGAGCTGGAGCTCAGGCAGACCACATGTGACTTATTATATTTCATTTTCACTGAATTTCTGGTTCTCGTCAAAGAAGGATGTTTCACAGAAACGCCAACAGGGGGCAGTCTTTTGCTCCCCTGCTTCCTGCCTCAGCAGCTTGAAGAGAGCACCATCACTGCACATTCTGCTGCTGGTGACAGAGGGTGAGGCTGGGGGTGACATGGAGGCTGCAGGAAGAAGGAGGTGGGAGAAAAGTGGAGGGAAGAGACACGTGTCTCTGCTCAGACACACCTTTCTGATTTCTATCTGGTTAGAAGAAAGAAGGCCCCTTTGAAAGAGCAGGAGGAGCTCAGAAACAGGATTCTCCTCAGATTCTGAGTCACAATATTTCAGATGTCAGATATTATGACAGTTTTCTAACAACTGCACGTCTGCCAATGGGAAATATTATGACAACAATTGTTGTGAGTGACGGCTGCTGAACGGCCGAAGATGCTCCTGCTCCTCTCTCCCCCTGATATCTCTGACTGATCCGCCAGCCCAAAAAAAACAAAATCACAGACCCCCTGTCTTTTTCTTCTTCTTCTTTGCACTCATCAGCGTTAACGAGGTTATCAGCATGTAAATAAAACGCTGCGTTGACATTTCATCATGGTTAGAAGCTGTCAGGCGTCCAGCCTATCAGCTGCAGAACAACAATGTTCGTCACAACAGAAAAAAACATCATTACCCATTTAATACAGAAAGGCATCCATTTGATCAGCAGCTGTCACTTTGCACAACATAGGTGTTATGTTTTAATGATACAGTAATGTGACTATAAATAAGAAATGAGAGGTAAGGGGAAGCATTTGTTAAAAAGCAATGATCTAATTAAAATAAAAAACGCTTTTGATGGCTTCCTGGCTGCTTTGTTGTGTTTGAGAACTAAAAAAAAATAGGAATAGGTTTAGAAATAAGACTTTATTTTATGCTGAGAAAATAGTTCAAACAAACATCCTAAAGAAATGAATAAAAGCATTGCAGGCGAAGCTTCCAGCAGCCTGGACTCCCATTGAACCCGGTGAGGGGCCGTTATCTTGCTGTGGCAGGTGGCTAAATAATAACAGCCGTCCGAATCGATGGAGCTGTTCTGTGCGTACCTCAGGGAAAGCTAGGAGGTTGTACAGTTATCTCCCAGGGTTTTAACTCTCAACTATACAACCTACTACCTCAACCTGGGAGCAAGCAGACCTGGGGGCCAGGCGGCCCCTCGTGGCTCTGGAACCACCGGCATCAGAACCAGGAAAGGAAGCACCTCAGCGCTAACAGGGAAAGTCTTTCCTCATGACATCATCCGAATCCAAATCTAATCTGTCCTTACGGTGCAGCTCCGCCTCAGCTACAGTTTCTCTGCACAAAGCAGAGACGGTAAACAGCTTCGTACTGGAAAGTTCCCCCAAACCCAGTTATTCTTCCCAACCACTGGTCCGCCTGGAGCTGACTGAATGCTCGCCTACAGAAACAATGTAGCGGGATGAGCTACAGCTCTGGTCCAGAGCTGGTAGTAAAGTTTTATTTTTCATTTTTTAATTCAGCAGTTGACGGGGGGGAGGTTTCTTAGAGCTCATCTGAAGCTTAGAGGTTCAGTGAGATCTAAGTCCTGTTCTTCAGATCAATGTTTCACACAGACAATAGATAATAAATACCACCAAGATCTGCTAAATGCATCTATTCTAGGGTACAATGTCACAGGTTTCTGAATTAATGGTTGATTTATTTCTTATTCTTTGTCAGCCCTCACAGCAGTGGGTTTGTATGGAAATGGTTGCAAACATTCTGGTCTGTTTAAGATTTTGGTGCAGAACCGATTGTTATCGATTCCTAATCATTCTAGATCTGTGTTCACGCCGACCGCGAACAGCACGGATCTTGCTAGGGGTGGGTATTGGCAAAGGAGTCACGATGCGATTCTATCACGATGCATCATGATACTTGAAATATTGCGATGCGTTACGATATTTTCACTGAACACTGTAAGAAAAAGATACAGCCTTTACCAGTGGCTGACTGGCAATAAATGATCTGGATCGTGTCTTCAATTGATACATAACTGAAAGCAACTGAATTCATGCATAGCTGTGTTTATTGAAACGACTTTTGGAGGTGTTGCCATGGAAACAAATACTGGACACAAATATTACTATTACTGGCGTGGACACACTGACAAAAAGATCTTAGGATTCATCAAACTTAAAATAACAAAATAAGGATAATCAGTGCCGTTTACATGGCCTCAGTGGTCCTTTTGCAAATGACGTGCATCATATCAATTTCATTTTTACCTTCTTTGTTTTTAAATCCAAAATGCATCCAAGCATCTGACTTGAAATGTGATGGAGCTGCAGGGCGAATATTCTCAGTGTCCTCCATTTTTTATTTCATACGACTCGTCGCAGTTTCCCGCTGCCGGAAATGCTTGTGAAACAAAGCAGTGTTGCGGCCTGCACACTGAAAACAGTTTGAAAGAATGAAAGAAGCTCAGACACAATGCTTCCATTCAGGCAGACACAGCAGGAATGAGACATCGTGGCTAATAGCTCCCCCTTCAGTCCTAAGAAGGGATGATCAATCACGGCATCATCTCTCAGCAAGATTTAGCCCGTAGAACACAGATCAGAAAAACATATTTATCAGATTCGATTGTTCAATGTGTCACAGCAGCAGGCGTCAACACATCTGTGGCGACATCTGCTGGACTGGAAGTTGTATTCCACTTGATTTGGCTGATGTGCGCCAACCATTAATGGATTTTATTTGTTCATTTTTTTGTATTTTTTATAATCGATTCTTGCCTTCAAGAATCGATGCAGTAGATCACAAAAATTAGAATCGCGATGCATCGTCATGGCGATTATTTTGCACACCCTTAGATCTTTCTATGTTACTGCCTGCCACCACTGGATTTTTGGTTTCTATTTTGCAGACAGTCGGTGCAAACGGTCCATCGGTTCCTGTTGTCTGCTCAACCCAATATAAATTGGTTTTACAGATGCTTCTACAGTAGCAGCCGTTCAAAATGGCCCTTCCCAGTCAAACGGCAGCCGAATAGCAGCTCACTTCCCTGCAACTCCCAGCAAAATCCCCTCCCACTTCCAGCCACTGGCCCTTCTGACCCCTCTTGCATATTTTTTCACTCCAACTCCACCCTTTCACTGAATTACAGGATCAGACCAGGAGATGGCGCTTCTCTTTAGATCTTAATGTCCACAAATCATGACAGAAAGAATAACTTAGTACAAAGATTGAATTCTTAAAAAGGAATTTTTGGGGACCAGTCATTAACCCAAAAATGTGCATAATTCTTTCACATCGCTGAGCGGTGATCCACTCCTTATCAGACCTTTACAGAGAGAGAACGTACAAATGACCATTTTGGTTTGGTGGAAACACACCTTAAGGGATTTCCATGCAGCGTCTTGTCGTTCACATTTCCAAATATATGCAACGCAGACCTCCTGTGTGAACTGCATTCACACAACCCAAGTTTCCCGCATGCGCAGTAGAGGACGCAATGACATCACATATAGCGAGCGTGCTCTGTGTATAGGATGGATGGTAGTGTCGGAGCGCATTTAGCGATCTTTACCTACTGTAAAAACGCAATCATTTCAACATGGTTAAACATAAATACTGCTCTCTGCGTCATCATCCATCATGGTTACTGTTTCTCTTGCAGCTACTGCTTAGCAAGACGTAGAATAGTGTCGGGTATGTAATACCCGACATAGGTCGGATGAATGCGAGCTGGGTGGCCTGGATCGCATTGGAAAAAATCGGATCTGTTGTTCAGACAGCCATGAAATGATCAGATCCAGGTCGCATACAGGCAGAAATATGGGATTTGGGTCACTTCAGGCTGCTGTATGAACGTAGCCTTAGTGAGGGCATCCCTCCTCTGAATGATTGGGTTGATCCTGCTCGTCCTCCAGCCTCAATCATCATCAGTGACCATGTTCTATTCCAGTTTCAGATCATTGGCCTTCACGTTAATTGTCACGCTCGTCATGTCTGAGCCAGCACAGCGCATTGTAAAGATTAGAAAACGAAATAAAGTTACTGGTTTTAAGCTTTCCAGTCCAAAAAATGATTGTCCAGTAGGATGAGAGTGACAATCAATACCAATCTCCTCCTCTAAGTCCCATAATAACCAAATTCACATCAGGTTTAAGATTCAATAGAGGCCATTAATTACAACATTGCAGCTATAATTAGTAAACATGTAGGTATGTCGCTAATTAGCGACGAAAGGCATCTAAGAAACAACACAGAATTTCCAGTCTGTATGTTGACCATTTTATTAACGCTGTTTTAGTCAGAAAAGACATGAATTAAGTCAAAATGTGATTTTGGACTAGCATAACTTCTTCATCATCTTCGCCTTTCAGTCTGACCTCATTTGTGGAAAGCAGACTCACCACTGAGCCGCCGAGCTTTAATACCAAAACACTGAGAAACTGAACAATGCGCATTTAAACAATGATTGCAATCATTTTAATTTCACCAACAAAGTGTTTACTTTTAGCAACATACAGTAAATCTGCTTCTTTGCAGTTATCAGTGAGCCCCTTTATTTTATTCTAAATATAAAATCAGTTGGAAATGTAAGTTTTTTTTAAAAAGAAGAGAAAATTATTTATTTTAATATTGAAAAAACACAGGAGTCGTATGAGTTCTAACTCAGTGTTTCATAAATCAATATGAATATCTGTGACTCATTATTTATTGCTTTCTTTAATAATTTTGTTACAGTAGCAGCCATTGGCAACCTGCTTCCCTGCAACTCCCAGCAGAATCCCCTCCAACTTCCAGCCACTGGAATGACCCCCATCCACCCTCCTTCTCCTGGGCATATTTATATACTCTGAATCCACCCTTTCACTGAATTACAGGGAGATTACACTTCTATTTAGATCCACAAATGTCCACAAATCATGACAGAAACAATATCTTAGTACAAAGATTGATGTTTAAAAAGGAATTTTAGGGGACCAGCCAAGGACCAGCAAACCTCTCCGCATCATTGTGTGGCATGATTGTTGTTTTTCTTGCTGCTTCTGCGTAGCAAGACACAGAATAGTGACCTTTGTTGAGTATTAATGGCGTTCACATTGGATTCATGCGACCTGGCTGTTCAGAGACAGGTCACATTTCAATAGATTGTATTCGTATTGGATTCAGGACCACAGAGCCAAGTGGCCTGGGTCGCTTTGGAAAAAAATCAGATCTGTGTTGTTCAGACTGCCATGAAAATATTAGATACAGGTCGCATGAGGGCAAAAAATAGGATTTAGGTCACTTCGGGCTGCTGTGTGAACGTAGCTAAAGAATCTAAACTTTACATTCAAAGTCTATTGGGGACGGTGTTGAAAGGTCCAGCGGCGCATCCGAGTGTTCTGGCTGCAGAGCATCAGTGCGTTCGACTCAGAAAATTGAACTTTTGCTGCTGGACGCTGGAGCATCAACCAATCAGAGAAGCTGATCCAGGAGACAGACACTCTCATCGCTACTGCAGACATTCTGCATATGAAAAATAAATAAATATTAAGGAGTTAAACTCCAAGGGTTAAAAAAGCTGGAAGAATGAATTTTGTAGAAGGAACAGAGAGCACCTCTAAACATTATTGCTGCACTAAAACATTTTTTTATGAACTATGGAGAAACAGTTTATAATTACCCACATTAAAGGTAAATTGGAGGATGTTCTTTTTCTAGGTGGATCATCTCAATAAGTGGTCCTCCTAACTGTCAATCATTCTGGTGATATGTTTACGTAAGGCCGTCCGACGTGCTCGTCCCGTATTCCGCGTATCCCTGTGGTGAGATACGGTTTCAGACAGTCATTGAAGCTCACCTTTCTCACCGCGGTTCTTTAAAAATGGCCATTTGAAAATGGGTCGCAAGAGAAAAAGTGTCTTTAGAAGAAAAGAAAGGCCTTAGAAGAGAGAAACAAGACCAGAGAGTTTTTGGGAGATTCTTTCACTCGATGGCGTACCCAGAAAGCACAGGTCGGGCTCCCCACTCATGTCTCATTGGCAAAGTTTCTATTCAGTTAAAGTTTGGCTATTTGGAGAAAGCCATTTTACAAAACTGCTAGTAAATCGAGGAGATATGGGCTTATGGATGCTCTCGCACACGTTTAATAGGCGTTTAATACATGTTCCCTCATGGGAACAGGTACAGGGTTTTGCATGTGCATTTTTTTTATTGAAAGCAAAAAGTCAGGAAAATCCTCCCCTAAACCTTTAACTAGAAATGTGAAAACCTGCCAGTGAAAAATATTGGATTGTATATTCTTGTACTTGTAGTTTATTACAAACCTTAAAAACTCTTTCTATTCACTTCCAGCCGCTATGAACGTTAGCAGGAAATCCCCCACAGGATTATAATCCTGATGAATTGATGAACAGAGGATGTTTGGAGGTTGAGTTTGTCGCTTAAAAACCTTTTAAAACTATTTTTTAGCTCATAAAGTAAATAAAGCCAAACTGCTCTCTAGCTAGATGCTACAGAACAGAGCAGATAAACAACCAGAACGCCAAAGCTGAAAAACAATTTAACCACAGTTTGATCCAGCGTCCAGATTTCTGTGTTTTTGACGCCCCAAACACCTTGTGTGTGAATGCAGCATTCAGCCGGGCGTACACTGTACGATTTTTTGCCCTTTTCGGGCCCATTCTCCAGTCGTGCAAACATTTTCTGATCGGGTCGACTTTCCTCCTGTTGTTTATGGAGGACTGACTCTGCCATATATAAAAATAAATACAGAAGTAAATAAACGCTCAATAAATAAATAGCGGCGAAGAAATAACTAGGATAAAAAAATACAAAGGAGGAATAAAACAGACAAAAATATTATAACATGCACAAAAATAAATACTTAAAAATGTTAGTTATTAAAAAATAAAGTTGAAGATAATAAAGGACAAAAAAATAAATAAGGTAAAGATTACAAAAGCAAATAAATAAAGAAGCTAATTAAAAGAGTTATATACATTTATGTCTCACTGTATAATTTAATTTCTACTTACATTTATTTGTTTATTGTATTTTGGTGGAAATTATGTATGTTATGTTATGGGGACCTGTTCACTTCCTGTTTGGATTAACTGAGTGTGCAACTGAGTGTGCAGCTGTTCAGAGGATCTCCATCTGAAGTTAAGTTATTTTCTCTGTGATATCTCTGTATCTAAGTAACTCTAACTGACTACTTTAAAACATAGCACCTTCTGCTGCACTTTTCTACTGAGCACTTGTCAGTTTCACACGGTTTTATTTCTGATAGCAAGAAGTAGCTAGCCTAGGCTAGCGCTAGCTTAGCATTGCTATGGCTTCTCTCTCTCCCTCCCTTGACTCTTTTCCAACTCTTCCTTCTTCCTCTCCTCTCTCCTGCTCTCTGTGTCAGATGTTCAGTTATTCCTCTGCCTCCTTTAGTGATAATGGGATGTGTAATAAGTGTAGTATTTTTGTAGCTTTGGAGGCGAGGGTGTCAGAGTTAGAATCCAGGCTTCAGGCTGTTGAAGTAGGCCCCCCACGTAGCTGTCCTCCAAAAGTGCCTGAGCAGCCAGGCGATTGGGTAACTGTACGCAGAAAGCTGGTCACCACCAACCCGTTCACGTTTCTAACCGGTTTTCCCCACTCAGTGACACACCCACTGAGAAGCCCACTCTGGTGATTGGCAGCTCCATAGTCAGAAACGTGGCATTAGAGACACCAGGGACCATAGTCAAATGTTTGCCGGGGGCCAGAACGGGCGACATCAAATCCTACCTGAAACTACTGGCTAAGGATAAGGTTAAATACAGTAAGATTGTTATTCACGCTGGTGGTAATGACACCCGGTTACGCCGATCGGAGGTCACTAAAATTAGTGTTGCTTCGGTGTGTAAGTTTGCCAAAAAAATGTCGGACTCCGTAATTTTCTCTGGTCCCCTCCCTGATCTGACCAGTGATGACATGTTTAGCCGCATGTCGTCATTCAACCGCTGGTTGTCTAGGTGGTGCCCTGAAAACAACGTGGGCTACATTAATAATTGGCAATCCTTTTGGGGAAAGCCTGGTCTGATTCGGAGAGACGGCATCCATCCCACTTTGGATGGTGCAGCTCTTCTTTCTAGGAATCTGGCCACATTTATTAGTCCTCCAAAACCCTGACCACCCAGGGTGCAGACCAGGAAGCAGAGTTGTAGTTTAACACACATCTCTGCAGCTTCTCTACTGTTACCCACTCTTTACTCCATCCAGACAGTGTCTTGCCCACGACCAAAATCTAATAAATTAGCAAAGATTCCCAAAGGAGTAAATCATGATAATCTAATTAAAATCAAAATAACTCCAATTGGGGAAAAAGTTAAAACAATTAAATGCGGTCTGTTTAACATAAGATCGCTTTCCTCTAAAAGTCTACTAGTTAATGAC
This sequence comes from Cyprinodon tularosa, assembly GCF_016077235.1. Taxonomy (NCBI): domain Eukaryota; kingdom Metazoa; phylum Chordata; class Actinopteri; order Cyprinodontiformes; family Cyprinodontidae; genus Cyprinodon; species Cyprinodon tularosa. Next base: position 53,485 of record NW_024039679.1, on the reverse strand, counting down.
TTGATTTGTGATAATCACATTGACTTGTTTTGCCTTACAGAAACCTGGCTGCAGCAAGAGGATTATGTGAGCATAAATGAGGCAACTCCTTCAAGCTATTTAAATTTTCACATCCCCAGAAGTTCTGGGCGAGGAGGAGGAGTAGCAACAATCTTCGAGTCTGACTTACTGATTACTCCCAAAACAATTAATACCTACAACTCTTTTGAACATTTAACCCTTAATTTCCCTGATCCAAATTTCAAGGCAAGAAAACCTCTTCTTTTTGTAACTTTGTATCGTCCACCAGGTCCTTACTCTGAATTTTTAGATGAGTTTTCAGAGTTCCTTTCTGATTTGGTATTAAATACTGACAGGGTCATCATAGTGGGAGATTTTAACATCCATGCTGACATTGAAGGCGATAGCTTAAGAGCAGCCTTTAATGCTATCTTAGACACTATTGGCTTTGTTCAAAATGTGAATAGTCCCACGCATTCTCATCTTCATACTTTGGATCTTGTGCTGACATACGGCATAGAATGTGAAGAAATAACAGTATTTCCTCACAACCCTGTCCTCTCTGACCACTTTCTAATAACCTTCAGGATTACTTTAACAGAGTTCTCCTCCCCCAAAAGAAGGTTCAATTTTAGTAGATCTTTATCAGATAGTGCAGTTATAAATTTTAAAGAATCTGCTTCACTTTCTCTCTGCTCTGTGTCACTGAGCAGTGCTGCAGAGTGCAAAAGCTTAGCTTATTCCCCTTCACAGGTTGATGATTTTGTTGATGGGGTTGCTAGTTCTCTGCGTATTGCCTTAGACAACGCAGCTCCTTTGAAAATGAAAACCGTTAAAAATAGAAAGCTTGCTCCTTGGTTTAATGCAGAGCTGCGTACTTTGAAGCAAAATGCTAGGAAACTGGAGAGAAAATATCGCTCCACAGGCCTGCGAAAGTCCTTCCTAGTCTGGAAAAATGGTTTACTGCTGTATAAGAGGACCCTTTGTAAAGCAAGAGCAGCATACTTCTCCTCATTAATAGAGGAGAATAAGAATAATCCTAGATTTCTTTTTAATACAGTTGCCAAACTCACCCAGAGCCATAGCTCTGTTGAACCGTCCATTCCACCTGCTCTTAGCAGCAATGATTTTATGGGATTCTTTATAAATAAGATTGATCTTATTAAAAATAAGATCATAAGCACTCCTCTATCCGCGATTGTACCTGAGGTAGTCATGGAATCTGAACCGGGTTTAGACTGCTTTGATCCAGTTGAACTCTCTGAATTAGCAAAATTATTGTCTTCATCTAAGCCTTCAACTTGTATGTTAGATCCAGTTCCAATCAGGTTATTTAAGGAGGTATTCCCTTTGATCTCCTCCTCCATTTTAGATGTGATTAATCTATCTCTGTTACAGGGATATGTACCTAAAGCTTTTAAGATTGCTGTAATTAAACCTCTGCTTAAGAAACCGTCTCTTGACCCAGATGACTTGGTCAATTATAGACCTATATCCAATCTTCCTTTCTTATCCAAAATTCTTGAGAAAGTAGTTGCCAAACAAGTTTGCGATCACTTCCACCATAATGAACTTTTTGAAGAGTTTCAGTCTGGCTTTAAAGCTCATCATAGCACTGAAACAGCTCTGGTGAAAGTCACTAATGATATTCTCATGGCCTCAGATAATGGACTTGTATCTGTGCTCGTCCTGTTGGATCTTAGTGCTGCATTTGATACAGTTGACCATAATATTCTTTTAGAAAGACTTGAATATTTTGTTGGAATTAAAGGAACAGCACTAGACTGGTTTAAATCTTATCTATCTGATCGAATTCAGTTTGTTCATGTTAATGATAGATCTTCAACACGCTCAAAGGTTACCTGTGGAGTACCACAGGGATCAGTGCTAGGACCAATTCTCTTTACTTTATACATGCTCCCAATTGGTAGAATTATTAGACAGCATGGGATAAATTTCCACTGTTATGCTGATGATACCCAGCTATATCTGTCTATAAATCCAGATGAAGCTAACCCATTACATAGATTACAGGCATGTCTTGAAGACATAAAAACCTGGATGACTCTTAACTTTCTGCTCCTGAATGCAGACAAAACAGAAGTTATAGTCTTTGGACCAGAGTCTCTGAAAAAGAAACTGATTAGCCAGTCACTTCATTTGGATGGGATTAAACTGATTTCAGATAATAAAGTAAAAAATCTTGGTGTTATTTTTGATCAGGACCTGTCATTTAAATCCCATATCAAAGAGGTTTCTAGAATTTCCTTCTTTCATCTGAGGAACATTGCAAAAATTAGAAATATCCTGTCCAGGGGTGATGCTGAGAAACTAGTCCATGCATTTGTTACTTCAAGGCTGGACTATTGTAATTCTTTACTATCAGGAAGTCCACAAACTGTAGTTAAAAGCCTTCAGCTGATCCAAAATGCTGCAGCCAGAGTTCTAATGAAAATGAAAAAGAGAGATCATATCTCTCCTATCCTGGCTTCTCTTCATTGGCTTCCTGTTAAATCAAGAATAGAATTTAAAATCCTCCTTCTCACATATAAAGCCTTAAATGGCCAAGCTCCATCTTATATCAGAGATCTGATTGTTCCTTATGTTCCTAACAGAGCACTTCGCTCTCAATCTGCAGGTTTACTAGTGGTTCCTAGAATTTCTAAAAGTAGAATGGGAGGCAGATCTTTTAGTTATCAGGCTCCTCTCCTGTGGAACCAACTACCAGTTTTAGTCCGTGAGGCAGACACCCTGTCTACTTTTAAGGCTAGGCTTAAAACTTTCCTTTTTGATAAAGCTTATAGTTAGGGTGGCTCAGCTTATCCTGAGCTATCTCTATAGTTATGCTGCTATAGGCTTAGACTTTTGGAGGACATAGGGACCCCCATTTCATCATTCTGCTTCATTCTCTCTCTGTTCTCCTATTCTGCAGAATCTGTTAGTTCAATCTCTAACCTTCTGCTCTCTCTGCTTTTCCTCAGAGTAGCTTTGCCTCGTCTGTTCCTGTTTGGCTGTGACGTCATCCTGGAAAAAAACATCAGCTGTGCTGCTTCTATCAACACCCTTGTTAATAGATGTTGGAGATCGGCCTGTTTTCCAGTGTGGTCCTGTTTCTCTGACTGTGACTGAGTGGATGTGCTCTCTTCGTCCTCTGGCATGGGAGCTGCCTTGGAGCTCGTCTGCCTGGCTGCGTTTTTCCTGGACAGGGCCGCCTTTTACAGCTGCTTTTTGTATCTCTGCTTCTGTCTCCTTGAACCCCAGTCGGCCTCGGCAGATGGCCGCTCACACTGAGCCTGGTTCTGCTGGAGGTTTCTTCCTGTTAAAAGGGAGTTTTTCCTCTCCACTGTCGCTACAAGCATGCTTAGTGTGGGGGATTGTATTTGAGTCAATGAGTCAATGCAATCAACTGGTTTTCCTTAGATAGAAAACTTTGTATCAATTTGACTGTATGATCTGGTTGAACTGTAAAGTGCCTTGAGATGACATGTGTTGTGAATTTGGCGCTATATAAATAAACTGAATTGAATTGAATTATGCTTATTTATTTATCGAGCATTTATTTATTTCTGCCATTACCAAGGCAGCGTGTTTCACTCTAGTGAGCTTCAGATTCCTCTTCTACTGGTTTGGCTTCCGGATAGACGAGTCTGAGTAGCGCCATCCCAATGTGGAGCTGAGTCCGACGGGGTTTTTACAGTGTGAGCAGGTAGATCGCATCAGAGGAATCATATTTTGTTACTTTAACACAATTGGTTTATGTCCAACACTGCTAACATTAAAAACAATTGTGTTAAAATAACTAAATATGATTAAGTAAATGCCAAAAGCATTTGCATTATTTTTTTCAGTGAACCACAAAGAGATTAATAGTCATGATGAAACTAATTGTTTTAGTTTTTTTTTTTTATACCAAAAGGCCAGAATGAAAATGAGCTTACATTAAACATTACTAACGAGTCTATTTTGAAAAGTTAAGGAGTAGAAGGAAAACTTGTTTAAAAAATAATTATTCCAGTAAAGTTTAGATAGCCAACATTTCCATTTAAGTAAGGGAACAAAGTATTTGTACTTTGTTAGTTGACACTTCTGGTTCTGAAACATAAACCAGATTAATATTTCTGTTTGATCGTAAACCTGTGAGGACGTCCTGCTCTGATAACTTCAGTTAAAAGCATCTTGGTTTCTCAGCATTATAGCTCCTTTATACAGAAAAGCAACATTTTTATTTCAATGTTGTTGAGTTTCATCAATTTTAGTAATGTTTTTTATACGATTCCTTTTTAAACTTGGTCGTCAGATTTGTTAAGTAATTGTAGAATAAACAAACACAGCATTTAATAAACAACAAAACATGAGACGCTGTTAACATTTGGCTTTATTATAGAGTTAGTATAACAAACAGATTTGTTTTTAATGATAATCTGGATTATCTGCTGTGGCAGCCCGCCTGCACTCAGTTGGAGGAAAGTTTTATAGCAAAGAAAAACAACTTTCTCCTAAAGACTCAATAATTAGCATTTGACAAACAGAATTTGATCAGATGATAATTGAAACAAACATATTGTCTTTTGACAGCTCCTAAATACTGCAAGGACTAAAAGAAGATAAAAAAAAAGCTGATCTCTAAAAAAAAAGGCTGGCAGAGAAAGTTATGCTGATAGCAAGACCTAAAGTCTGGTAAAAAATATCTGTAAATGGGAAAAAATAAATAACTCCATCAAACTGAAGGAGCAACATCCCAGAACAGTTCTGCTCTCCTCCATCACTATCCTTTAGAGTGGGACCGCATTAAAAGCGACACACAGAATAACGTAACATGATGGGATCTACTGTGACATCATCTTTGTTTTCCTGCCATCGTCTCTGTTTTTTTTTTTTCCTGACAGAAAATATTTCCAAACAAACTAATTTAGATTTCTTAAGAATAAAAAAAATGCGAATGAAGCAGCAGCAGGTTACGCTAACTGACTCAATGCTTCATGAAGGACCAGCGTCCTGCATCTTTTAGTCCGTACAGCTAAATCCAATCTCCATTCCAGTTTTTAGAATCATCTAAATGTTTGTTGGAGCTTTGCTGAAAAGGTCTAAAGGTTCTCCCTTCCATCAGAAACGTATTTGGTTAGAGGGCGGATGGACGGCTGGCTGCCCCCTGACATCTAACGCACCGCCGCATCCATCCTCCACCATTTTAACTTATCTTCAGGATCAGGAGCCATCCGATGCAGAGCTGCTTCAGAGCCACACATCGATGCCAAAACGTGACGATCCCTTTCTTCAATAATCAACATTATTTCTCACTCATCCTGTCAACGGTCGGACATGAGGAGCGGTCATTTTTAGGCTAAATGTTTCACCTTGTCATTACCCGATCCGTACCGGAAGCACGATCCGTACCATCAGCTCATTTGCGCGTATACATATATCAAAATATATGTATATATATTTTTAGATGTGCAAGATAGATATTTAATCACTAGTAAAGCGTCATTTCATTTTATGTCAGATTTTACGTCAGATTGGTGACATATTTCCGCCTTAGGGCGCCCATAGACTCTGGTTAAAAGTTGTCCATGCGCAGCAGCTCCTCTGCAATACAAAGGTAGAGGAGAGCTCAGGTGTGGTGCGTCCCTTTTCCAGGACCTGGTTTAGCTCCAAGGCTAGGCTAACTGCATGCAGCGAGGCTAACTGCATGCAGCGAGGCTAACTGCATGTAGCGAGGCTAACTGCCTGCAGCGAGGCTAACTGCATGCAGCGAGGCTAACTGCCTGCAGCGAGGCTAACTGCATGCAGCGAGGCTAACTGCATGCAGCGAGGCTAACTGCATGTAGCGAGGCTAACTGCATGCAGCGAGGCTAACTGCATGCAGCGAGGCTAACTGCATGCAGCGAGGCTAACTACATGTAGCCAGGCTAACTGCCTGCAGCGAGGCTAACTGCATGCAGCGAGGCTAAGGCTTTATCCTGCTTTCACTGCCTCCTTTTTCAAAGGTCAGGATCAGCTCCAGGATGGATAAAGACAGCTAGGACTGATTTAAAGCACTTTTTAGAAAAACCTGGGATTCACATGGAAAATAATAGAATATAATCTACTTTTTATAGATGTGTGTTAATTTGCATAGTTCCTCCTAAATAAACACATTCTCAGAAAATAATTGGTTTTTATATATCTAAAACATATAAAGCTGACTAACAGCTTCTCCATTATTAAACTGGTTAATCATTTTTTTTAGGTTTGTGACAAAATATTGAACCATGAAAAACACAGATTTACCTTCACAGCCTCAGAAGGGCAAGATTTATGGACAAAAAGTAAACTTGTACATTTTATCTCTTTTTATTCTTATTTTTTATCTTTATTATATTGTATAGTTGGATGTGTGTATATATTATATAAAACTGTAACTTGAGCGTGTAACAAAAGTAATTTCCCTCTGGGATTAGTAAAGTATTTCTGATTCTGATCCTGAAATTGTTTTTTTTTTTTTTAAGTAAAGTATTTTCATAATGTTTTTTGTTGTTGGCATTCATATTAATATACTGGTGTGATAACTTAGTCTACGTTGAATTGGTTTCTCCCTGGAGAAAACTCCACCAGGAATCACTGGTTGTTCCGTGTCAGGTACGTCGGTCATTGACCTTGACCAAAGCACCTTCCAGTAGAACTGCAGTCAGTCCCCGTACTAGCATGGCTATCACTGCTTCATAGTCATGGTAGGAAACTTCTTTCATTTGATTTATTTTGCTCAGGCTGCTCGTAAGCCCACAGCCCACAAAATGATGAAAGGGCAATATTATTGCCATTACTTTTAATATATAGTCGACATTTCACACATTCAGTAATAAAACAGAACACAACCCGCTCCCTTTGCTCCACTCATTGGAACCTCCTCCACCTTCCCAGAACCAGACTCAGGACAATGGGAGAGAGGGCATTTTTTGATGCTGCCCCACATCTGTGGAATGCCCTCCTGACACCTTGAGGGCTCCTCAATCCACTGAGCGTTTTAAAAAAGGCCTTAAAACATTTCTTTTTAGCAAAGCTTTTGGTCCCCTTTAGGTTTTTTCTCTCTAAAAATGGCTTTTTCATGCTTTTCAATTTTTACCTGTACATTGAGATCTTTTGATGGAAAGTGCAGCATAAATTAAAGGTATTATTATTATTATTAAAATGTCACAGGGGGTGGTCATTTAAGAAGGGGATGCCATCCCCCCTCAACTCCAGTACTGTGGGTACATTTTAAAAATGATTCAGTTAATCGTTTATTTTAATATAAAAAGCTTTAGATTCATCTACACAGTCAAGATGCATGCATACGCTGCCTATATATTCTGGCTTAATTTCCGTCTGAGACATGTAGCTTTAAGGTTGCTGCTCCATCCCTTGTTTAGAGGAAAATGCAAATAATGCAGAGAGACAATAACGGCCGGGAACGGCTTTGTTATAAAACAACAACTGGGCTCATTGTCTGCAACCAGGACTCTAACTGTCGGCTGCTTTAGAGGTTCTGGGAAGAAACGGTTAACAAAGTTAGCAGCTCGTGACTGAGCCAGCTGCGCTCGGCTGATGTCGCTCCGAGACGTTGGAGCTGCACAGACTCGGACCTGTAGATACAAGCTTGTGGTGTCAGTTAACACAAGTTCGGATCTACGGGTTCGGGGCTGCGAGCAGAGGACGTCCTGAGTCCAGCAGCAGGACGGATGACCTGTGCTCCTCTGTGTGTGTGAGTAAAGCAAAAGATGTGTTCCTGCTTAAAGCTGCTTAAACTTCAACAACAACCACTGATAAAAATGAGCAATAATTCCAGCAGACAGATTCTGAATCAAAGTAAATCTTAGAAGCTCTTTTCTCCACGTTGAACCGAAATTAAAATTGTATAAATAGCAACTTTTTTCGAAGTCCCAGCTTTAGAGAGCAACAGAGGACCAATGTTGCTGAAGCTGTCACTGCACTTTCCTTCCCTGCACCAAAAACCAGCGGTTTAGAAGTGAGCGGATGATGGGAAAAATTCCAGTAGCAAACCGAGAGGCCTGCGGAGACGAAGGAAAAGAAAACGCCCCAAAGATATTTGAAAATTAAAACACTTTTATAAAACAATGCAGCACCTAAAACCTGTGGATGTGTTCAAGGCTTGCTGGGAAAATTCACTGCTGCTAAATGTCCAAAAATGATGACAACTCCTTTCCAGACGTGTTGTTTTTTCCAGATCTTAGAGGAAAAAATATGAAGAAAATTATGAAGTGGATTTAAATACTAACCTTTTCAAAAATTAATCTAAAATACTTTTTTTTTTATTTTACAACCAGAATCTTAACTTGCAAACATGAAGATATATATATTTATTTTAAATAAAAGCCTTTTCTTTGCATTAATTCTCCTTTTTCTTTATGGAATATAAAGATGTCATCTCCTCCAGCCTTCTCTGCTTCAGCCAAACAGAGTTGTATCAGTGCTGTGCACCCAGGAGGGTAAAGCCCTTAAAACTCTGATGAAAAAAGAAAGTATGTGGTCCGATTTCAACTCACAGACGCCTTCTGCACTTTTCTCTCTCCGTTTTCCATCTGCCTGAATTTAAATGAGACGTCTGACTTTGAAGCTGTTGCCAGGTTCCCTAAAGTATGTCAGTGGGTCTTTGCCAGAGAACTAAAAGACACCTTGAGATGGGGTGAACAAAGAGTTGGATGGGGTCTGCAGCGCCCCAGCGGCCCTCCCCGCCACCGCTGCGTATGTTAGCGAGTCTGTACGTGCGTGAGGGGGAGACTCCACCGACAGAATCAAGACCCACCAAAGGCCGCCACCTGCATTGTTCAGCTCTGAGCGGCGTCCCCGGCCAAACGCAGCAGCGCCGCTCGCGCTCTACCCAGCAACAGAGCCAGCATGTGTAAGAAGGGGGGGCAGTGGAGGTGAGGAAGTGGCATGTCATTACCACTCCATAATATCACACAGTGTAAACAGAGAGCCGGCCGGCCAACAGGTAGTATTTACTCTGCAGGCCCCTCGGCTAATGTACAGCAAACATGACGGGAACGAAGCACCACGCCGCATTCAGGAGCAACAAAACGCCACGAAAAGCGAAGCTTCGAAGCACGACAGTAGGATCTGAACTTACCAAAGCGCCTTTACGTTTAGCTTCCAATAACTTTACTCTGGGAGGCCTACGCTGCTGGAGCAGAAGGTAGAGGCTGTCACGTCCGACGCGGCTCATCAAAAACATTGTTTTTCTCCTTTAAAAAAAGACAAAAATCTGCAAAATCACCCCGAAAACAGCAGAGGGTGAGGAAAGAATGAGAGCAAAGAGAGGAAGGACAGAATCTACCGGGGCAGAGAAGGAGGGGAGGAAAAAAAAAAACACCTAAATTCACTATTTTTTTCTCACAATTTGACCGCGTGCCAAAAATTATAACTACTAGCCAAAAAAGAAAAAAAGAAGTGCAGTAATCTTTCTGCCCGTTAATTGTACGAGCTGCTTCGCTGCACTGCGAGGCAGTGACAAGCAACATCTGTTTGTAACACAGCCAAGATCCCAGCCCAAAGGAGGAAAAAAGTGAAAAACTGGCTTGGATTTTCTCTCTTTTCAGTATTGAACTGTAAAACTCTCCATGTCTCTTAGTCTCTCCCTCGCTCAGCAGAACAAGGCAAAACACAGACAAGAAAAGGGAGTGTGGAGATTCGGCGAGAGGGAAACGCAGCCATGAAGCCGTCCTCCTGTCACCCCTGAACCTCTCCCCTTTTCCTTCCCCTCCTCTTCAAGCCTCCTCCTCCTCCCCACTCCAACACAAGAGGGACAGTAGAGTCCAGGTATAGCTACAACTCTGAGTGCTTCTCCTCCCAAAATGCACCTCACCCCCCCCCCCCCCCCCCCCATCTCACACAGCCAGAAGCGCACTGACCGATTTGCACTTACACACTCGCTGAAGCCCAAACAAAAGTGTGTGCACAGACTCACTTGCACACATTTCTTGGAAAGCTTCCCTGCACCAAAACAAATAGCAATCTTTAGTTAGCCTCAGCTGCGAATAGAATAGGAGTCATTCTGGGACTTGGCTCCGGTTTGCAAAGGCACCAATGCAGACCAGTTCTCCGTATGCCTGCCATTCACGGCTGGGAGAGTCTCCAGATCTGACAGGAACATGGAAAAACATCTCCTCTACCTGCGATGTGTTGGTTTTTCCCGTTCTGACTAGGGATGCACGATATAATCGGCCCCCTATCGGTATCGGCCTTAAAACTGAATATCGGACATCGGCCACCCCACCGATATTTAACCCGATATTTGATCAGCTTCTGAGTTTCTAAAGTCTAAAAAAAAAATTAAAAATACTACTTCTTCTTCTTCCTCAAAAACTTCTTTTTTACAGACTTAAAAACTTCTAAAGACGAGGGAAAAAATATTGATCCATTAAAATATCCCAATATCTTCATATGCTGATATATTGCCATTTAAAAACACCATATCAATCTCTCTTACTAATGAAATATTGCTATATGTCATCGTTATGCTACGAAATCCCCCAAATGTTGCCATATTTTTATATGTTGATATATTGACGCGGTATCGATCTATTTTACTAACAAAATCTCACAAGAATTTGCAAAATATCACGAGAGTTTGTAACAGAACGATGAAATTTCACGAGATTTTGAAAGTAAAATAGATCGATACCGCGTTTTTAAAAATCAATTTGATATCAGCATATGAAAATATATTTGAGTATATTATTTTTCAAAGTGTCAGAAATGGATAACAAAACTGCTATTTTCAATGACTACTTATTTTTGTCCAGCTTTAACATCGGTATCGGTTATCGGCTACATGAGTTTTAAAATATCGGCATATCAGATATCGCCCAAAATCCCAATATCGTGCATCCCTAGTTCTGACTGTTTGAAGCTGGAGCAACACGGCCGTCGCCCAGCCCAGGTCTGGGGGGTTCGAGTCGGGGAGACCGGTTCTCCAAATAGATATGACAACACATAACGTCCGCTCCTTTATAGAGCATGACTGCATCCCAAGTGGATCAATACAGCATTCAGAGGACGGAGAGACGTCTTCACAGGTTCACATATACCACAGAGGGACAACGGGTTTATCAACATTAACTTCTGTCAGAGGAAGGTGTTGGACGTAGAGCCTCAGTGAAACGAGACCGCTAACAATGGCTGCAAGGATCAAATACATCATTACACTGGAAAAAATCGAAATCTTGATAAGTCGTTTGTTCTTGGATCTAGGAGGTAAAAGAGACACTTTGCCAATGGAACAAGATGATTTACAATTAAAATAAGAACACAATTGCATTGTCTTATTTCAATCAGAATCAGAATCAGCATCGGGTTTATTGCCATTGTTAGTGAAGGAGTTCACAACTAGCTATTTTTTATGGTTCAATCGTGCAACATGAAACATATAATATGAAATAGGTAAATAAAATTATAAAAATCTCTAAAAACACTGGGGTATAAGGCATGCAAAAAATATACTAATATATACACTTAGGATAAAAATATGGATAAATAAAAAATTTATATATAAAAAGTATAAAAAGTAAAATGCACAAGGTAGTGCAAATAGAGCAGTGTGCAATAGAGCAGTGTAAATGGCATGGGCAGGTTCTGGAGTCTGACATATAGTTATGTGAGTCTTATGGCAGAGGGGAAGAAGCTGTTTTTATGGCGGGAGGTTCTGGTCCGTATGGACCGTAGCCTCCTCCCTGAGGGGAGAGGTACAAACAGACTGTGTCCAGGGTGAGAAGGGTTGGCTGTGATGCGACCTGCACGCCTCCTGGTCCTGGAGACATACAGGTCCTGGAGTGATGGCAGCTTACAGCCGATCACCTTCTCAGCGGAGCGCACAATGCGCTGCAGTTGGTATCAAGTGCATATTTCAAGTGCATATTATCTAATTATATGTAAAAATACTTATTCAATTGGCAAATTATCTCATTTACCTACTCAAAATAAGGATAAATACACTGAATTTAAGACATTTTTGACTTATTTTCCAGTGTATAACTTATTCGTGACCTTTTCTCTTGGTTGACTGGTTGGCTAAAGAGAGAAACACCCGATACTGACATACGGCAGGAATTATGGGTATTAAAGAAGTCCAGTCAGCCAGGAATAACCAATGGATCATTATTTATACCTAAAACTAATATGTTTGCGGTTATTTAATTAATTTAGCATTAATCGTTGTGATCACCGAGTCTGGGAGCGGCCATTTTTGCCCAAATACAGTAGCCCCTCCCTCCTGCCATCTTCCAGCAGTGACGTCACGGTGCGGTAAGCCTAGCGCCATTCTCCCCGCTTTCCAAGCTAAATCAATGGGAACTACTAGACACATCTGCAATCAACAACAATTATTGAAGATTTCCAGAGGACTTCACCATTGAAATTCACCAGAGCTATAGTGAAACTGACAATGCCCACGTGCATGGCAGCTGGATGCTGGAATACATCGGGTAAAAGTGAAAAAAAGAGTTATTCCACCTTTCTGATTCCTGATCCTCCACGGACGGGTTGGTCGTTGGATCGCCAACTTGAAGAGGGAGGATTCGCCATCGAACTTCTGGCCAGAGAAAAAACCCGTAATATGTAGCCAACATTTGGAAGAAGAATGTTTTCAAGATGACTTGGATAATAGCGCGTTGTGACAAACACCAGATACAGCACTGGGACTTGATCAACAGCCGATACCGCACCGTGACGTCACTAACCAGTAGGTGGCAGTAGTGTTCTTTGACAAACATGGATGCCTCCAGTAAAGCACATTCACATGAAAATTACTCTGAATTAAAAACACTGATCATTTATTTACTTTCAGACGTTTGAATTCTCAATATTAGCGGACTTTTCCTTTAAAACCCAGATTTCATGGTCCGACTTTCACCAGCTGCATTGAACTGTGTGAGAAAACGAACCGTGGGCAGACTTATAAAAGTGTTGTCTAGCGTCAATGTTTTACATTTTAACTGCTGCTTTGCTATAGTGCTGTTAAACCCTGATAAGATAAATATGAAGTAATTATGCAGAAAAAGTGGGATTTTCAGCTCCATCTATTCACTGTTGGTACACTAATGATCCACAGCTCACTAATGAGAAGTAATCTTCACATAGAGGTGAAAATCTGATATGCATGGCCATCAGACTAAACAAGGCTGGACAGAATTAGAGGAAAGTTGCGTCTTCTGCTACTTCTGCCATCAAAACAGGTATTTTCATTTCTTTCTTTATTTCTTAAACAGTGATGATCTTTGGTTTTATTTAAGGACTGGGTCACAGGAGCAGCAGAGACTCCCAGACTTCCTGTTTAGCCTGGGACCTCCTCCTCCAGCTCTACTGGGGGAAGCCTCCCAGAGACACATAGTCCCTACAACGTGTCCTGGGTCGTCCCCAGAGGCTCCTTCTGGTGGAACGTCCCTGGAACACCTCAGAGGAAGGCATCCGAAAAAGATGTCCGAGCCTCCTCAGCTGACTCTTATCAATGTAATCCTTGAAAACCAAAGTATTTGACACGCAAGCCTTTATTTTACAAAGAAAATTGGTGTCATCTGAGCAAATAAGTTTTGAAAATGTTGGCTTTAGCCGCAGCATTCATACTCCGTAGTGTAGTGGGCCCTGGAGAAGTGGGGATACTCTGACTTTTGTCTAATGCAGCCCAGAAACAATGGCGTCAGACTGCTCTATGTTATTTACCCAACAATTCTTTTGTATTATTTCCTTAATATCATATACACTCACCGGCCACTTTATTAGGTACACCTGTCCAACTGCTCGTTCACACTTAATTTCTAAGCAGCCAATCACATGGCGGCAACTCAGTGCATTTAGGCATGTAGACATGGTCAAGACAATCTCCTGCAGTTCAAAGCGAGCATCAGTATGGGGAAGAAAGGTGATTTGAGTGACTTTGAACGTGGCATGATTGTTGGTGCCAGAAGGGCTGGTCTGAGTATTTCAGAAACTGCTGATCTACTGGGATTTTCACGCACAACCATCTCTAGGGTTTACAGAGAATGGTCCGAAAAAGAAAAAACATCCAGTGAGCGGCAGTTCTGTGGGTGGAAATGCCTTGTTGATGCCAGAGGTCAGAGGAGAATGGCCAGACTGGTTGGAGCTGATAGAAGGGCAACAGTGACTCAAATAACCACCCGTTACAACCAAGGTGGGCAGAAGAGCATCTCTGAACGCACAGTACGTCCAACTTTGAGGCAGATGGGCTACAGCAGCAGAAGACCACACCGGGTGCCACTCCTTTCAGCTAAGAACAGGAAACTGAGGCTACAATTTGCACAAGCTCATCGATTTTGGACAATAGAAGATTGGAAAAACGTCGCCTGGTCTGATGAGTCTGGATTTCTGCTGCGACATTCGGATGGTAGGGTCAGAATTTGGCGTCTACAACATGAAAGCATGGATCCATCCTGCCTTGTATCAACGGTTCAGGCTGGTGGTGGTGGTGTCATGGTGTGGGGAATATTTTCTTGGCACTCTTTGGGCCCCTTGGTACCAATTGAGCATCGTTGCAACGCCACAGCCTACCTGAGTATTGTTGCTGACCATGTCCATCCCTTTATGACCACAATGTACCCAACTTCTGATGGCTACTTTCAGCAGGATAATGCGCCATGTCATAAAGCTGGAATCATCTCAGACTGGTTTCTTGAACATGACAATGAGTTCACTGTACTCAAATGGCCTCCACAGTCACCAGATCTCAATCCAATAGAGCATCTTTGGGATGTGGTGGAACGGGAGATTCGCATCATGGATGTGTAGCCGACAAATCTATGGAAGTAAATATGTGCCATCAGAATTTGAATAAAAAATACCTCTGAAATTTGAATGTTGTATATTTGTGCTTACTTTTTCAGTATTAAAATAAATTCAGAATATATTTTTAACCTAAAAAAAATTCAATGTCATTATTTGTACATAAAAAAAAAAATCAGTGTAATTTTTTTTACATGGTTGCAATTTTCAGTTATTAAAAAAATTCACATTCCTATTTCAAAGGCATATTAATTCTCGCTACCTCCGAGCTAACAATACAGTAGCTGATCAGAGTGGGGTCAGAACTGTTCACAGCCCCTCTTTGAAGCACACAAGGCAGCCATATTAGCTTACTACATTAGCGGTAGCATCTCCTGAAATGGTATTTCTTTTTGAAATAAAACGGGGGAAATTGGGTCGGGGGGGTGGGGGGGTAGCTCGGAGGTAGCGAGAAGTAATATGCCGGCACTACACGGTGTAAGATTAACAACGGCCCAAACCAGTGTTTTAAATCAGGCTTTAAGATAATGTATCAAACTTCATGTGCAAAATAAAATATACTACAGAAATATGAAAGCATTAAACTCACCGTTGGGTTTGAGTTCGCCTCCATGGTCGCCAGCCTGGGTGATACTGGTACTTCTTCAATATCACGGTTGTGTCACGTGATTAGGTGGATGTTGGAATCGGACATCCATTGCTAATGTCTGTGACCTGAAGTAACCTTGGCCATTTTTACAGCGAATTTTTAGACGCTGAATTTGAGACAGTGAATTTGAGCAAGTTGAATTGGAGGACAACGAAAATATTGCATTTGAATTTTGAAAAGTTGAATTTTTTATATGCTGAATTTTTTAACACTGAAATTTTAAACTGTGAAAAATATGTATATTGAAAATTTGATCACTTTGAAACAGGAATGTGAATTTTTTTAATAACTGAAAATTGCAACCATGTAAAAAAAATTACACTGAATTTTTTTTTTATGTACAAATAATGACATTGAATTTTTTTTAGGTTAAAAATATATTCTGAATTTATTTTAATACTGAAAAAGTAAGCACAAATATACAACATTCAAATTTCAGAGGTATTTTTTATTCAAATTCTGATGGCACATATTTACTTCCATATTCTGAAGGCAAAAGGGGGTCCTACCCGTTACTAGCATGGGGTACCTAATAAAGTGGCCGGTGAGTGTAATTGCTGCTATTTGATATTAAGTAGGTAGGATGAATTAACTAAATGCTGGACCACAGACTAGAGAGAGATCATTATGGATGCTGAGTGAACTATTCCTTATTCCTGACTCCCTCCACATGGATGACACCTTTTCTCTAACTTAGCAACTCAGTAGTTCCTTTAGTAAACTGTCTCTTTAACAGATCGGCAATAGTTAGCTTGGCCGCTATTAGAATGAACAGAACTTAATCAGGAGCAGTTTGATGTTATTATGCTACGTTCAGACCGCACACTGCAGAAACAGCAGAAGCAGCTGGTTTACATGCAAAGTCATTGGTTGATGGACATCAAGGCACAGCAGAAGGCGTATAGAGCAGCCGTCGCAGCGCATCATGAGCTTCAGGGCATCTGAGGAGATGAAGCGCTTCAGAAGCAGCAGCTGCTGGAGTTGGAAAAACTGAACTTTAGCTGCTTGACGCGCCACATCAACCAATCAGAGAAGCTGATCTGGGAGCTGGCAGGGAGTCAGACGCAGCACTGCTGATGCAGAGCGCTATGATCACTCCTCTGAAACAGTTTATTAACGCCTAAATTAACTTCAAATGTTGAAACCTGCCGGCAGAATATGTTCGCATTATTATCCTGCTGCCTGCAGTTTGTAGCACAGACCTGAAAAACGCTAACATCTACTTCCAGCCGCAACCAACAGGAGGGGAAAACCCCCAAGAGGCTCCCGGGCCTGAGGCAGCTGCTGCTGGGGATTCCCAGTGACAGCGCAGCGCTGGTATGTGGGGGTCTGAGCGGCTCCCACAGAGAAATCATCTTTGAAGGCAGGATGGTAATCTGGATGAACTGACTGCACAGACCATGTTTTCAGGAGGACTTTCTCACTTCCACATAGATTCTAACTACTTTTTATCCGCTGACCACAGCTAATATAGCAAAGCTGCTCTCTGGCGTTGAACACAGGAGCAGCAGAAGCATCTAGAAACACTTTACTGGACGTCTGACCTTAATATGGACAAGCATAGAAGTGAAGCAGCAGAACCTTTTCTGCTGCTTCTGCTGTGTGCGGTCTGAACATAGCATGACTAGTCATACAGGCAGCCTGCATGGATATCAGATATAGTGTTTCTGGAAAAGTTCATAAATTGAAATAAAGACTATATATATATATATATGGTGTGAGGATTGGAATTTATCATTCAAATTATTTAATAAAACAATATGTAACAGTATGATATTTAACATAAAAATGCATTTCCATGACATCAAAAGTGACAATAACATGTCAGCCCTGACATGTTATTAACATAATTAATAAGGAAATGCCCCCCCCCCCTTTGCGTAGTTGATGATCATCCAAAGATACACCGACATCTCTAAGGACGAAGGGGATGGGGGGGGCATCGATGTTAGGCTAAGATCATATAATACATTCTTTGCTAATCCTAAAGGCAAATCATTTAAAGTAAACTTGTAAATGTTATGTAATATGTGAGCAATATTAACCTCAGTATGACCTGGATCTGATTGGCTCCCTGGTCGTCATGACTACAGTTAACCAATGTAATCAGTAAAGGCAGTGAGTAATAGCTGATCAGAAGCATAGTAGCGCAGGTGATGGCTTCACTAACCTAGGAAAACATGGGAAATTTGCCTGTGAGATTCTGCTTAATAGTGCGGATCATTGGGGATTTAGAAGTGTGTATACACAAAGCCGATAATAAGTGGGTATACGCCATAAGGACGCACGGATCCCCGTGTGCCCGCACGGCTGTGCAAACCCAAGATGACGTAATTTGTCCAGTATGTAAGATTATTGAGTTGTCTATTGACCTTGTCTGGGATGCCCCAGTAGATTTATCTCAGCTCTCACAACGTTACTCAGTGACACATTTCAGCCTTAGGCTGCGTTCACACTGTAGGCTTTAAGACTCAAATCCGATTCTACGGCTTGCTTGTTCACATTTCCAAATATATGCGACTTGTATGTGATCTCCTTTGTGAACGGCATTCATACAATTCACGTGTCCCGCTTGCGCAGTAGAGGATCCAATGATGTCACAAGCGAGCATGCTCTGTGTTTACGGAAGAAAACATGGATGGTAGCGCTGAAGTGCATCAAGCGATCAATCATTTCTTTCCCAACCTCGGTCAGTGCATCAACAATGCAAAGTGTTTAAAAATAAAGACTGCTCTCTGCATCATTGTCTGTGATGGTTGTTGTTTTTCTTCACGTTTGTCAGGATCCCAGTCTTTGTGTTCGTCTGTTTGTCTTGTCTTTTGTGTTTCTCCCTTCCACCACCAGGAGGCGCCTCCTCACACACCTGCAAGCTGTTGCCTCATCACCGGACTGTTCTTAAGCTGCTGGTTGCCACTACTTCGACGCCAGAGTGTTTGCCAGTTTGGGGAACTCTAGCCAAGCCTTGTTTATGCTGAGTCTAATTTGAGTTTTTGCATTTTGAGTTTTTTGTCCTCTAGCCAAACTGAGATCACACTGAGTTTAACTGAGCGCTTGTTTCTCCCTGAGTCTCAACTTTGTTTGTTCTTTGCCTTTCGGCAGGAAGCCTTCCTGCAAACTGGACCTTTCCGGACCGCCTTCTCCCAAGTGGGATCAACTGAGTCTTACACTGAGCGACGGATTCCAAACAGGAGGTTTGGATCCAGCCACCTTTGAGCACGCTGAGATCACTCTCTGAGTAAGGAAGTCATCTTCACTACGACCCGTTCAAGAACCACAGGAAAACTGAGTTGCAACCAGCGGCTGCATCATTCCACTCCGTCCGAGTTCTGGGTAAACCCTGTTCCGCCCTCCACCGAATCAAACAAACTCTGGAAGACCAACACACACACTGGAGTCTACGTGTCTCTTCTTCTCTGGAAACGTGAGTGGCAACAAATACTTTCCTTCAAGATTAACAACTCCAATTTCCCACTGAGCCTGAATCTAATCTGTCTTCCCCTCGTCTTCCAGTTTCCGGCACAGAACTCATATACTCTTCAATAAAATCCGTTGAACTTTTATACTGTGTCTCTCTGTTTGGCTTTGCTGCATATGGGGTCCGAGCCTTAGAAAAATCATGATGTTTCTGCGTGGCAAGACGCAGAATAGTTTCCTTTGTTGAGTACTAATGACGTTCAGGTCGGATGAATGTGACCTGGCCGTTCAGACACAGGTCCCATTTGAAAAGCTCGGATTCGTATCGGATTCCGGACCACATAGCATAGTGGCCTGGATCGCATTGGAAAAAACTGGATCAGTGTTGTTCACGAAAAGATCAGAACCAGGTGGCATATGGGCGAAATAATCTGACTTCAGTAGCTTTTGAAACACTGATTGAATCTGGAGAACATTATTGCTGCTCTGTGATGTCTAATAAAGGCTGCGCATGACTTTCACTGTTGGTAGCAAGGATTTGCTCAGATGTATATTTCTTAGAAGATCAATCTTAGTCTTTGACATTAGGGTCTAAAATGTCTAGCAAACAGATATCACCCAAAAAGTTTCCCAGTGAGAAAAGGAACTCCAAACAGAGCCGGAGTAATCTTCCTGTAATGAAATTCTGCTGTGGAGCCGGAGTCAGGATGAAGACATGCGTTCGCAGCAGTCCTTGTAATCCCTTCAGATTGCTTTCCATGGAGGAATGAAAGTTGAACAGAACCATTTTGGGGTTATGAGTTGTGCTCAGATGGCCCTGATGAACCCTCATTTCTGCTGCCTTGGGACTTTATTACGACGTGGAGGCTTTCTGAGGGCGGGCCTCAGCTGCTTTAAATAGGTTCAATGGTTTTTAGAGTTACCTGCTTCATTTGAGTGAAATCCTACCGCCTGGATGATGAGGCCACATATAGGATGTTTTACACTTTTGCCAAAGTTTGGTGTTAGAACATGGAGAGACCATGTTTTCCATGTTTCTCTCTCTCCTCTGCTCTCCTGCATCTCATATTCTGCTCACACACAACTGCGGCAGCCCTCCTCCAATCGCTGACAATAATCCACACCTCAGACCCCCAGACATACTGTCTGCTCTCCCACAATGCACCTCGGTTCCAAGAACTTCCCAGACACTTCTCAGGCCTTCCCCGTTGGACGTACTTCCCCCTTTTCCTTGCAAAGTCTCTTTTCTTTCACTCGTCCTCCTCTTCATTGTCCACTTTTTAATCACTCTGCCTTTTCTAAAAAATCTCCCTCGTCCCTGCGACCGTTAACCGACACCTAGCTGCCCTTTAAAGAGGAATTCCTTTCATTTCCTTTTGGTCTGCCATTGTGCGTCAATAAACATAGCATTTACCATATTTTCCCGACCATAAGGCGCACCGTACTAAAAGGTGCAGTCTCAGTTATGTGTGCCATTACTGTATTTAACACACACATAAGGCGCACCGGACTATAGGGCGCGGGTTTTATATACCGGTACGTATCCTCTACTACCTTTAAATACCTCTACTGCGTATTTAAAAAGAGAGCAGGAGCAAAACTGAGTATGTTTGTGCTTTATTCATGTATTTATTACAAAGTATTAATCAAACCTGGGAGCTGGCCGTGAGACAGACACATCGCTGATGACACAGGGCGCTGTGATCGCTCCTCTGAAACAGTTTATTGACGCATAAATTAACTTAAAATGCAGAAATCTGCCGGCAGAATATGTTCGCTTTTATTATCCTGGTGCCTGCAGTTTAGATTGTACCAGTTAATTCTGACGCGCGGCTGAAGCAGCTTTGCTGCTCTGGCTACGCGGTGTAAAAGTGTGTCTGACGCGCGTTGGGCGGAGCTACTCTATCCTTTCTCTGCCTTGCAGCTATATTTGCTGTGATCAGTGGGAATAAAGTAGTTTTAATAATTTTTTAAGTGGGAAAATCCACCTGAAAACTTAATTCAACAGCTGCCTCTGGTCGGGTCGCCTCCCCGCGGTTCACCGCTGCGGCTGGTAGGTGTTTTTCATCAAAATAATCCAAACTGCAGGCAGCAGGATAATAAAAGCGAACACATTCTGTTGGCAGGTTTCAGCATTTTGAGTTAATTTATGCGTCAATAAACTGTTTCAGAGGAGCGATCACAGCGCTCTGTGTCATCAGCGATGTGTCTGTCTCACGGCCAGCTCCCAGATCAGCGTCTCTGATTGGTTGACGCAGCGCATCGAGCAACAAAAGTTCAATTTCTTCATCTCGAGCTGCAGCAGCGCGTTGGCGCCAGATGCTTAAACGCTCCCGACGCGCTGCCCCTGCTGCTCAAAACACGCTGCGGGACATTTTGCTGCGCCTCGACACGCGTCAACCATTGACTTTGCATGTAAATTCGCTGCTTCTGCTGCGCCTGCTGCGTTTGGTGTGAACGTAGCATTACTTTGAACGGCCGGTTCACACCGATGTCGAGCGGTTGAAGTTCCTTTGTCCTCCCAGAATAACAGCAAGCACAGCGTTCATTTGTTTCACCATGTTTTTCACATCGGCTGTGAGATGGGCACGCATGGAGTCACAGATTAACAGCGATGGTGATGCGTGGAAAAAAAAAACACCTGGTCTCCTTACATTCTCCTCCC
Organism: Cyprinodon tularosa; assembly: GCF_016077235.1. NCBI lineage: Eukaryota > Metazoa > Chordata > Actinopteri > Cyprinodontiformes > Cyprinodontidae > Cyprinodon > Cyprinodon tularosa. The sequence goes on along the minus strand of NW_024039679.1, from coordinate 31,988 downwards.
TCAGCCACTCTTTCATCATCTCCTCAATGAGGAGATGAGGAGTTCTGCATAAAGCACATTCCTGTTCTTTTGTACACAATCCATGCCCACACTTCCCCCTTTAACGTTCTCATGGCGGTCTCAACAACGTCCGCAGTAACAACACACATAGGGCGCACCGCACTATAGGGCGCGCCGCACATTTTGAGGAAAAAAAAACGTTTATATGCGCCTTATAGTCGCTAAAATACGGTAGATAAAATAGCTCCTAAAAGGGAAGAAAAAGGAGGGATTTTCTGTCCTTAGCTTACAAATCATGTCTAAACACGAGTCAGCGTGTTGTAGAATATTTGCTGATTATTGGTTTTTCTAACTCACAAATAAGCGGATGGCTAGCTCAAGTGGTAAGTCGACCGTGTGGCAAACAGGAAGCCTGGGTTCATATCCTAGCATAGGAGGGTCTTCACGCTAATGCCTGCTTTTTGGGAGAGGTAGCCTAGTGGTCAGGGCACAGAGCTTGGAATCCTGAGGTTCTGAGTTCGAACCTCACTCCCACAGACCCTTAACCCCACACTGCTCCCCGGACACCGCACCATGGCAGCTCACTGCTCCCCAAAGGGATGGGCTAAATGCTGAGAGTTAATTCTGTTGCTCTGTACTTGCGACAGTGGAATGACAATAAAAGTTGATTCTTCTTCTTAAAAAAACTATTTTCACTGTTTTATTCAACTATTCACATACTTGGATTATATTCCACTATTGCACTTCCAATATTCCAATATTTTCCACTGTTCCCTTTCTCCTCTGAGCACTGAGCATCCGGCTTGCTTGGACTCGCAATGAATCATGGGATACCCAAGTCTACATAGGATACAGCGGACCCGTCCTTCAAAACGGGCAAAAATGAGGATGCATTTTTCGGCGCATAACGAGGAGTCTTCCAATCCGATCAGGCCTCATGCCGCACTCTGACTTCGACGGCCGACGAATCTGGCCTTCGGAAGAAGCAGCCGCTGAACTAAAAATCATCAGTGGTCAACCAAATGCATTTCGTCCTGAGTTCAAGTCGCACACGTGTCCCGTTGGTTGAACTTGATATCAGAGGAAGCAGAGCTGAATTCAGTTCCATCCAATTCACTTAGGAATCATTTTACTTTAAAACATATTTAAACACAATTAAAAAAGAAAGGAAAGTAAATCATATGAAGAGCCAATCTTTCTCTCTTTGTCCCTGTTTAATCTTGTCTTTAGAGTCTGGGGCCTTTCAGGCAGCGCTAACTTGGAGAAGAAGACAATATGGAGGTTGAGGATATGGGAAGGGGGGGTCCTAAAAGTTTCTGTTGAGATTCCCTCCTGAATAAACCTATCGATTGTTCTCCTAATCTTCATCGGGATGTCAAGCTGCTTAACATTCTTACACTGCATGCTCACCAACATATCCTTTAACCTCAGGATTCCAAGGGAAGAAAAGACTGCAAATGCAGCTAATCAGCATCTGTTTGCTTCGGCTGGTTTTCTACTCTCACAATATTTTCCAGTGAAGGATTTAAGGTTCATCAGTGATCTCATTATGTAGCTCTGGTTTTGGGAATCTTTCTCTTGAACTCCATCAAGGCAAATCTAAGCGGATTGAAACTAAAGCTGCAGGCAGACATGATGGAACGATCAGATAGAAAGCAGAACCGATCGGTCGGTTGATAAAAATCCATCCCAGATGATCGCAGCCTGATGAGAACATCCTAATCTGATTGGGTTTTGGTTACACTTTGAATATGAGGGAAATTCCAGTTCCCAACCACTAAGTAGGTCTTCAGTAAGTAACCAACAGCAAGTCTCTACATTTTTTTCAGTATTATTTATTCTGTTATTCACCTGTTTATAAGTGAGTATTACGGACTTTATTATCAGATCTAGGGTTAGGGATTTGATCTAGTTAGAATAAGCAAATCTATGTAAATTTAGTCCAAATCAATTCATTTGTGAACTGTTTTATATTATAAGTGCTCCTTTAAAGGAAAAGTCCGCTCAGCCTGGAATAACCAATGGATCATTATTTATACCTAAAACTAATACGTTTGCGGTGATTTGATGAATTTAGCGTTAATCAGTAAAAAAATAAAAGCAATCATTTTCATCTCCATCACAGAGTCTGGGAGCGGCCATTTTTGACCAAATATAGTAACCCCCCCCTCCTGCCATCTTCCAGCAGTGACGTCACGGTGCGGTAAGCCTAGCGCCATTCTCCCCGCTTTACAAGCTAAATCAATGGGAACTACTAGACACATCTGCAATCAACAACAATTATGGAAGATTTCCAGAGTACTTCACCATTGAAATTCACCAGAGCTATAGTGAAACTGACAATGCCCACGTGCATGGCAGCTGGATGCTGGAATACATCGGGTAAAAGGGAAATAAAGAGTTATTCCACCTTTCTGATTCCTGATCCTCCACGGACGGGTTGGTCGTTGGATCGCCAACTTGAAGAGGGAGGATTTGCCATCGAACTTCTGACCAGAGAAAAAACCCGTAATATGTAGCCAACATTTGGAAGAAGAATGTTTTCAAGATGACTTGGATAATAGCGCGTTGTGACAAACACCAGATACAGCACTGGGACTTGATCAACAGCCGATACCGCACCGTGACAATGTCACTAACCAGTAGGTGGCAGTAGTGTTCTTTGACAAACATGGATGCCTCCAGTAAAGCACATTCACATGAAAATTACTCTGAATTAAAAACACTGATCATTTATTGAACAGGATGGAATCATTTCAGATTTAAAGAACTTTCGAAAGTTTCAATTCTAAATATGTCCAAACTTTTCCTTTAAGAAGTTCTGGAGGCTGACGACGAACCTGTAGTGGTCTGTCTTTCAGCAGTTCTGCAGGAGCTCCTGACTGAAGTCACTTTATTGTTCAGCTATATTTCTACATCATCTTAAAATTGTTTATCAATTTTATAAAAACAAATTTGTTATGATTTAATGATATAGTAACAACAAATTAAAAGACTTAGCTGCCCTGGGGCTCACTGACAGAAGCGGGGCTGCCGTACACTGGCGCCACCGGGCCCTCTGACCACCATCAGTAGGCAATGCAGTGAAGTGTCTTGCCCAAGGACACAACGACACTGAAAGTCGGAGTCGGGGCTTGAACCGTCAATCCTTTGATTTCAGGGCAAACTCCTACATCCAACGCCACTGTTACCCTATAATTAGAACAGCAGGAGGTTGTATAATCTGAGCGGAAAATAGTGTTTCAGACAGCTGCCAGAGCATCAGACAGTCAATCCGAACACTAAGTGAAGGTCAGCCGACACTGAGAGTAGCTCATAAGCTCTGTTAACAAGCAAAAATTTAACCTGACAACAGCCAGATGCATGTCTCGCTCCGCCCAGCTCCAATTCAATTCAATTCAGTTTATTTATATAGCGCCAAATTCACAACACATGTCATCTCAAGGCACTTTACAGTTCAACCAGATCATACAGTCAAATTGATAGAAAGTCTTCTATCTAAGGAAAACCAGTTGATTGCATCGACTCATTGACTCAAATACAATGCCTCACACTAAGCATGCTTGTAGCGACAGTGGAGAGGAAAAACTCCCTTTGAACAGGAAGAAACCTCCAGCAGAACCAGGCTCAGTGTGAGCGGCCATCTGCTGAGGCCCACTGGGGTTCAAGGAGACAGAAGTAGACATAGAAAAAGCAGCTGTAAAAGGCGGCCTCGTCCAGGAAACACACAGCCAGGCAGACGAGCTCCGAGCCAGCTCCCATGCCAGAGGACGAAGAGAGCACATCCACTCAGTCACGGCCAGAGAAACAGGACTACACTGGAAAACAGGCCGATCTCCAACATCTATAAACAAGGGTGTTGATGGCAGCAGCACAGCTGATGTTTCTTTCCAGGATGGAGTCACAGCCAAACAGGAACAGACGAGGCAAAGCTACTCTGAGGAAAAGCAGAGAGAGCAGAAGGTTAGAGGTTGAACTAACAGATTCTGCAGAGTGGGAGAATAGAGATAGAATGAAGCAGAATGATGAAAAAGGGGTCCCTATGTCCTCCAGCAGTCTAAGCCTATAGCAGCAGAACTATAGAGATAGCTCAGGATAACCTGAGCCACTCTAACTAGAAGCTTTATCAAAAAGGAAAGTTTTAAGCCTAGCCTTAAAAGTAGACAGGGTGTCTGCCTCACGGACTAAAACTGGTAGTTGGTTCCACAGGAGAGGAGCCTGAGAACTAAAAGATCTGCCTCCCATTCTACTTTTAGAAATTCTAGGAACCACTAGTAAACCTGCAGATTGAGAGCGAAGAGCTCTGTTAGGAACATAAGGAACAATCAGATCTCTGATATAAGATGGAGCTTGGCCATTTAAGGCTTTATATGTGAGAAGGAGGATTTTAAATTCGATTCTGGATTTAACAGGAAGCCAATGAAGAGAAGCCAGGATAGGAGAGATATGATCTCTCTTTTTCATTTTCATCAGAACTCTGGCTGCAGCATTTTGGATCAGCTGAAGGCTTTTAACTACAGTTTGTGGACTTCCTGATAGTAAAGAATTACAATAGTCCAGCCTTGAAGTAACAAATGCATGGACTAGTTTCTCAGCATCACCCCTGGACAGGAGATTTCTAATTTTTGCAATGTTCCTCAGATGAAAGAAGGAAATTCTAGAAACCTCTTTGATCTGGGATTTAAATGACAGGTCCTGATCAAAAATAACACCAAGATTTTTTACTTTATTATCTGAAATCAGTTTAATCCCATCCAAATGAAGTGACTGGCTAATCAGCTTCTTTTTCAGAGACTCTGGTCCAAACACTATAACTTCTGTTTTGTCTGCATTCAGAAGCAGAAAGTTAAGAGTCATCCAGGTTTTTATGTCTTCAGACATGCCTCCACTCACATACATCTGGGAACCCGCTCATTGAAAGTGATTTCCCCAACCAAATTTATGGTCTGTCCAATCAGGACGCAGGGCGGGTGTGTCCTGGAGTGGAGAAGCGACCCTGAGATTCCAACAACAATGGCGACTCGCATTGAGGAAGCAAGCGTTAGCATTGATGCTGCTATTTCTTCTGTGTTGTCCAATCTATCTGATATTGTTTCATTAAAAGAACATCAGAGAACGGCTTTGAAGGCTTTTGTTGGTGGAAACGATGTTTTCGCCCTTCTCCCGACCGGATTTGGCAAGAGCTTGATCTACCAAATGGCTCCTCCTCTCACAGCGTCACGGGTTAGCTTCGGTGTGAGTGGTTGAAATAGCACGTCAATAAAGATGACAGACAAGTGGCTTATCCAATCATATGCAAGGAGTTTTGATAAGGCCCAGCCTTCAGTAAAGGCGGGTTCCCAGATGTATGTGAGTGGAGCTAGGCGGAGCGAGACATGCATCTGGCTGTTGTCAGGTTAGCAAAAATTACCCAATTTGATTGAAATGAATAAAAAAAAGGTTTGCACCCTTTAAATAAACTTAAATCAGTCAAATAAACACAGAGGTTTGCCTTGAGCCACTCTAAGCTGGGTTCCACAGCTCACATCTGCTCGCCTCATTCAGACCCTCATCCAGCAGGTGTTTCCATGCCGATCAGATGTCAGCTGGCATAAATCAACCCTTTCAGTCTGATTGCAAATTTATGTTTTTCAATTTTTATTCTGTCAAAATCAGAACATTCCGGCTGACATGTTTAAACGGTACATTTTTTGTCCGATAAGCTGAATACTCTCATGACTTATGTCCATGTAAACATAGCGATGGGACCTTTGGTTTTTTTCTGATTGGTTAAAAGAAAGTTTTCCTCTCCACCGACACTGGATGAATGCTTGACTCTATGCAGACAATTGTTGACTGTCTCTACCTGCTCAGCTGGGTTTGCTTAGCAGACCTTATCTGTCTGGATGATCTCACTGAATTGGCTACACTGGAAAAAATAGAAATCCAATTTTCGCAATTTTTTTTTTTTTTGAAAAAAAGTGCATTTTGTCTTGAGTTGAGGTGGTAAGTGAGACACTTGGCCAATGGAATAACACCAGTTATACTTGAAATAAGAAAAATAAGTCACATTTCAAGTGCATTTCATCTAATTATCTTATTTTAAAAGTAAAAACACTAATTGCATTGCCAGATAATTTTATTTACCTGCTCAAATTAAGGTTAAATACACTTAATTTAAGATATTTTTATTTATTTATGGATCGTTTTATTTCATTGTGCTGCATTTTCTTATTTCAAGTGCATTATATCTAATTATCTTATTTTTGTTGCCCTGCGATGGACTGGCGACCTGTCCAGGGTGGACCCCGCCTCTCGCCCCTGACAGCTGGAGATAGACACCAGCACCCCTCACTACCCCACTCAGGATTAAGCATGTTTGAAAATGGATGGATGGATGGATGGATGGATGGATGGATGGATGGATGGATGGATGGATGGATGGATGGATGGATGGATGGATGGATGGATGGATGGATGGATGGATGGACAGTTTTTGCAGTGCACTGGAAAAAATAAATAAATAAAATGTCATTTTTAGTTAAAATAAGAGCATTTTTTCTTGAATTGGGGAGGTAAAAGAGACATTCCCAATAGAACAAGACAATTTCCTTTTAAAGAAAACACAATTTCATGGTCTTATTTCAAGTGCATTATATTTAATTATCTTATTTTAAGAAACATACTTATTCCATTTGCAAATCATCTCATTTATCTACTCAAGTTAAAGGTAAATACAACTAATTTCATAATTTTTTACTTATTTCTAGATCGTTTTTCCAGTTTAATCTCAAGGCCGCCGCTCCCTCCATTAAGTGAAAATACACTTAATTTAAGACAATTTTTACTCATTTTCATAAAGTTTTTGCAGTGCGTTTGCTTCATATGTTATTACAAAAATGCCCTTAAAAGGAGCCCCTGTGTAATTTTATCTCAAACAACGAGAGAGTCAGATCATGAAGGTCCAAACACAGCCAACAGTTTCAGCTGCAGTGGCCCCCATTTGGTTCTGGTCCCTGTGAGACAGAGACACTTTAACCTGGTAAATTGACTTTTTATTGTGTCTCTTCCTGATTTTAAGGTGCTCCAAGGTTTAAATAACTTTAAGTTACCAGTACAGTTATGCAGGTCTATGCAATTTAGGTATTTTACTAGGCACTTGCCTAGGACCCCAAGTTCCTGGGGGCCCATAAAACCTTGCTTACATGTATGGTTAATACAACTATTCCTTATTTCTGCACAGTAATTATGTTTTTGATAAAAATCCTTTTGCTAATATTCCATCAGAACGCTGATAATATTAAGTGTGTCTCAGCCCCCCCCTTCAGTGTCCACCATATTGGATCAGTCCATTTGCTGCACATGTTCAGAAAGGTCCAAACAGACAGCAGCAAACCATTTGAAAACAAACCATGCAAAGAGCAGTGTTGCCAACTTAGCGCTTTAGTCGCTATATTTAGCCACTTTTCAGACCCCTCTAGCACTTTGATTTCTAAAAAGCTCCTAGCGCCAAATCTAGAGACTTTTTTCTGCTACTGGAGACTTTGGAGACAACATCTAAAAGCAGCGAACTCTGCTCTCCAGAGCGAGTAGATTGGTAACCCCGCCTCCTGCTCTCCTCTATCTTGTCTGCTGTCATGATTCATGCAGCTATTATTTCATCCAAATGAAAAATGGAGAACAGAGAAGCAGATCATGGCTTGTCTACAGTGAAAAGAAGGACTGGGTTATTTACTTTGGCCTTTTTGGAAACACAGGAAGGAGCAATCAGCTAAGTGAGCTTAGTGCTTGGAAAAAATCTTTCATTCCTTTAGAGACAGCATGAAAAGTCAGCTGAGTACAAAACATAGAGAGGAAAACAAGAAGAAAAAGGACAAGAAGAGAGGGACACAACCTAGAACAGATAATGGATGTCTATTCTATTAACATTTCTCTATCTGTAGAATGGGTCTCTTTTATGTTCCTGTCTTTGCCTTGGGCCCCAAATTCCCTAAATCCACCCCTGCCTCTGGTTCTACGCTTCTGTCTGCCTGAGGGACCTGTTGCTGGGTAAAATAAGGCTGCTGTGATTTCCCTCACTGACAGGAAACAAACTGGTTGTTTGGAAATATTTGCTGTCATAAAAAAGAGCAATGGCATGAAAGCTGAAGGGACGCAGCCATCTCGCTGTCCAGGGTGATGCAGCGAGCAGTGAGTGGAGCCCAGAGCAGCATGAAACCCCAGCCTGACAAATGAAGCAGCCAATGTCAGGCGGGGACATTTCCAGCGTTTCTGCAAAGAGCAGAACGACAAAAACAGCATGTTTACGTCCAAAGATGACGCTTCCTTTCAAGCTCAGATGATAAATGTTAAAGATCATTTTAGTAACTGAAATATAATGCATCATTTTACAGAATAGAGATCTCTTTCACTTAAAAGGATGATATCTTGTAGAAGTAGGAGCTTCAAATTTTCAAATTTTTTGGCTGCAGGAACATTGATCACAGACTTAAAATCTCATCTATGAAGGAAATTCATCAGGCTGCTTTGAGGCTTTTGTTTGCTTTTCTTTTGTCTCCTACATCGTGGCACTGCCCCCCCCTCCATCCTTCACATCCCTTTTCCTCATCTTTCCTCCTCCTCTCTCCATCCCTTCGCTCTCCCTGCCAACCCGCCCTCCCAGCAGCACTCGTGTCCTCGTGTGACCCTGCTCGGCCTTACTAGCATCAGTGCCTGTTTGAATGGGGCACAGCTGGCGCTGATTGTCCGCAGGCTGTCTGTCAGACCAACACATCTTCATAACGCTCGCTCTCTGCTTCTACTTTATACCACCCCCCCCTCACTAACAGGATTTTGTCTCATTTGTCACCAGAAACGGAAAGAAACTGATCAAATATTAGCGTAGATGATGTGGATGCACACCAGCGGCCGTTTTAAGGAAGGGGCCTGCAGAGAGAAAGGGGGCATCTGGGGCTCCACAAGGTCCAATCAGATGTCACAGGTCGATAAAGAGCAGGAAGTGGAGGATGCGTGTTTGAAGCCGATTGGACTTCGGTGCAGCAATGCCTCGCTTTGTGCCACTTGCCGATAAGCTCAGTGAAAGCAAAATAGGAGCTAAATCTATGCCTGCTGTGCTTCCGAGCTGGCAGCCCCACAGACGCTCCGTAAACACAGAGAGCGCTGCAGCATCAGAACAATGAGGATGGTGCTAACTGTTTTATTAAAAGGTAAAATATTTCATTTACGTTCTACCATTTTGGACAAAATATATATATATATATCTTCTTAAAGAGATAATATGATTAAGTCTGAACTCGAGCAGGAAACATGCATGCTGATTAAAGGTCCTGCACTGCAAAACTCATCTAGAAATAAATAAAAAAGTATTTGAGCAGGTAAACAGGATGATCTTTTTCTTGTCTGCTCCAAGGAAGGAAAACACACAAATAAATAAAAAAAAATGCCTTGTTTGCAGCATGAAGGAGTTTCTCCATCAGCTGAGCTTTAGCTGATGACTTACCCTGAATTTAGAAATAAATATATAAAAAAAAGCTTGCATCTGAGAGCAGCTTTGTATAGACTGCTGTCCACAGCACCTCTGCTGCTTTCAGGAGGTCTGGAGGTGAAAAACTGCAATTTGAGTCACACAGAGCTGAGAAGAAAGAGCGGCTGGGGTCACAGTTTGGTTCGCTGGCTGAAACGCAAATTCAAAGCTTTGGAAGCGTAAACCAGCCAGTTCCCCTCGTTTTACAGAATAAAAAAAAAACATTAATAATGGAGAGATGATCAAAACAAACTGCAGGCAGATTTGAACTCTGACTTGTTCCAGAGTGGATAAAATCCTTTTACGGGTCACGCTTTTCACTTCTCAAGCTTTACATCTTTCCTAACTTATAAAGCTTCAGCTTTTGCATTTTCAAATATTCAAAGAAATGCTGTCAATAAAAGACTTAACATCATGTACACAGAGGTCTGCATTTCCACAGCAGGGCTGCTAGAAAATAACGCAAACACTCAAAAAAAAAACCCCAGAAAAAATACTTAACAGGAAATTAATTGATATTTTCATTATTTCTAATCTAATATTTCCAGTTAGAGATTATGTAGATTAAACGAAAATACACAGGTTAGCCCAAACTCCCATCAATTTTTAAATGTTATTACTATACCAAAAAAAATCTTTCAAACCATTTTATTCAATATATAGTGCAGAAAATTTAACTAAAAGTGAGTCAAATTCTCTTGAAATAGAAATGATAATCTGCCAGATTTTGGCACTTATAAGAAAACCCCATCTTGATCAACTCATTTCAAAATATCTGTACTTATCTGAATTTCAGGCAAGTACATCTATTATAAGAAACTCTAATCTGAATATAAGAAATATATTCAGATTATTTATTTGAATCATTAAAATAATTTAGTTAGACTTTACAGTTTTTGTGCTTCAAACTTTAAAGGAAACACTGGTTAGTTTCTATCTTATTAATGTAAATGAAAAGCTGCTGCGTGAGCTAATCACATTTATAGACTTTTATTTAATAGCTTGTAATGTCCTCCATGTTAAAAAACAAACAAAACAAAAACAAATAATAATGTTAAAATTAAACTATTCCACCAAGCTAGCATGCTAACCCTGTTAGCCACAGAACATAAATGCTTTTCTTTGCCAATAAGCTAACTTTGTTAGCCAGCTACGTTAGCATTAGCATCGACACAAAGCCCTCTCCCTAAAAAAGCCTAAATAATTTTATTTTTACTTGAATTTAGTGATTCACCCAGAAAAATTGCAGCCTTAGAAATGAATAGAAGCTGCTTAATTTCCACTGTAATTATTAAAGATTAACATTATGAGACATTATATTATGTTTCAGTTATTGAACATTATTATTTGTAAATTCCAACAGCAAAATATAAACACCCTTTATTTAAGTTTAAGGATTTATTTTACAGTTTACTGAAGCTTTGGTGAAACCAGTAAAGAATGAAAACAGCTTTGCTTGGATTTTCTCCTAACTATGCTAACGAGCTGGTTAGCAAGGAGGCTACTGGCAGAGCCACTGGCTGCTGAGATAAAGATGAAAATCCTCTTTAAACGGAGCGAAAACAAACAATAATAATGAATTCCTTTGTTATTAGTAGTCTAATCTTATAAAGCTGTTTAAAATTGTTTGAATCTGTAAAGTGGTTAAAGTTGAAAACCATAATTTAGCTATAATCTAATGAGAAATAACCTTTTATTTAAACATTTCAATGTTTAAAGAGCAGAGACTCCTTTGTTCTTTAGCTGAATTAGAAACCGAATCTAATTAAATTAAAACTCTTTCCTGCTGTTAGCAGAACAGAACCAGCGGATCTGAACGACCGAACGGTTAAACCGCTCGGCCTAAATTCGTTGAGCGCTCTGTGATGACGGACGGGAGGAACGAGGGAGACTGGGAGCTGGACGCCGGCGGCCTCCCTGCCCAGTCCAGCCACTGCTTAGAGATCTGCAGCTCTCTCCATGAGCCGAGCAGAAACCTTTCATCATCCAACTTTTAAATCTAATAGCTGCAGACCGCTCCACTGCAGACATGCACGACGCTGCACGGCTGCTTTTAAGGAAAACAATGAGATGATATTACACCCTCCCGTATGTTTTACCCCTGACCTTAAATGCTTTGTTATTTTCAGCCGTTCTGCAGATTAACATTTGTTCCTAACCTCACGCCCCTGATTGCTTATCTTTAGCTTCACTTTAGAAAATGTCTCTCCTGTTCTTGCAGTGAAGGGTTCGACCTGATAAAAGCTTTTAACAACAACAGATCCAAACATGGAGGCTGTGCTATAGTAAAAAAAAAAAAAACAAGTTTAAACGAGTTTAATTACCTTTAGTTACTCGGCTGGTTATTCTAATCATTTCATCTGCAGATCAAAGGATTTCAATCAGGAAATTGCTTATTATTAAAATTCCTATAGGATATATAAAAGATAAACCTGTATTAATTACATAAACCATAAGTCTTAGAGTGAGATAAATTAATATACAAATTGATAAATAACCATATATAGTATTATATTAGATTTCACAAAGTCTCGGTTAAAAAAACTACATAGAATCTTTTCCTTAAATGGAAATCTATATTTCTTAATAATTATTTTCAGAGGATATTAGCCTGGAGTAGGAAGGAGATTTCAGGTTTTAAATTCAGGGAATAATATTTTTACAATTTTGAAAGCATTACAGTTTAATCTTTTAGTTAGTTTTGTAGCTTAATTAAATACATATTATCAATAAACTCAGTAGATATTAAACAGACTAATCTTTCGGTATTTAAACGTTTTCTGACCTTTACTGTCGTTCAGATTTTTTGTTAGATAATAAAGGCTCATTTATCTCTAAACCCTGAAGGATGTATTTAAGGATTACTTTAGTCATTCTCTTTTCATCCATTAGCTAATTTGCTGATTCGGGAATCTTGATTTTTTTTTTTTACAGCATCTGGGAATTCTGGACGTAAACGTGTGACCTCCTTCTGTCCTTCCCGTCTTCCTCTCCTCCTGTTTTTGTCTCGTCCTGCTATTTCCATTTATCAGTGAAGGACAGCAGCTCCGAGCGGCCGAGCTGGCCGCCTGCCAACCGTTACTCTGCCAGTCGATATTTCTGCCACTCCCCATCCCCCCCCCCCCCCCCATCATGCATTCTCTGCAGCCACACCGGTGCCCATCGTGCATTTGTTAGACCAGGGTCTGGGTGCTGCTCCTGCGGAGGGGTAAAATAAAGAAAACAGGGGGAAATCTCTTCTGCTTTGCACCGAAATTACAGGAATGAATGTCGTCTCCTCCGTGTCTGCGCTCCAAACGCTGAGCACACTACAAACCGAGTGGAGAGTTGGAGAAAAAAAAGCCCTCTAGTCGCATTCAATGGCACTGGCATTCATCATGAAATACAATACCAACACAAATTCCACAGAGCCAGCAGAGAGGCAAGCATTGACCCAGAGAAGAGCACAAAGACATTACAGGCAGAGGGAGCCGGGCTTTCTTTCAAGGCCAGGGAGTACAGTCAGCAGCTTAAGAAAAGCATTCAGAAAAACCTCCAAACTTTGTGGGCAAATACAATTTTTAAAAAAGTCGGGATTAAGAAACCTTTACTTCTTCTAAAGTTGTTTTGACAGTCGTTTTGATTGGTCAATCCACAGTGCAGAGCGTCACTCAGACCTCCTGGAACAGGGACTTTGTTTCCCTGAGACGGGTCCCAATGCATGAATATTACAAATCACCCGATGCTGAGCTCCAAGTCTGAAAAAGACTGCAAGATAAAGGCCAAGTATAAACCTCAAAACTCTGCTGCTATAAAGCACTGAAAATATTCAACACTATATCTCCTCAGTATTACAGCTTCTGGATGCGGCACTACGTTCATAGCATAGAGAGCTGTTTTAATGATGACACATTTTCTCAATCAACAAACACTGCCACCATCTATTTAAAGTTAATGTCACCCATCGGTTCATATCAGTTTTACTAATATCACCAGATTGAGGCTTTTACTAACAAAATCTGTGATATTTTGTATGTTTTGTGCTGATATGGTATCAGATCATATTATAAATCTAATAATTGCATTGGGACACCCCTAATTTATTGATGTATTTCAATGAAAATAAAGGATAAATAAAGGATTTGTTTGCTGATAAAATGTTTTAATATGCCTTATAAAGACTTTAATTGGGAGGACATAGGGACCCATTGTTCATCATATCTCAATTCTCCTACTCAAGGATGCAGAAATAATTTTTTTTGGTTCTATTTATCAGAATACTGAATAATTTCAAGCTTTTACCTAAATATTTAGCCATGCTGCACAGTGGAGCGCCAGCAATTTAAAAAATAATAAGATTATCTGAGCTTTTTTCTGAAAATGTGCTGCTATAGGTTATCCTGAGCTATCTCTATGGTTCTGCTGCTATAGGCTTAGACTGCTGGAGGACATAGGGACCCCTTTTTCATCATTCTGCTTCATTCTATCTCTATTCTCCCACTCTGCAGAATCTGTTAGTTCAATCTCTAACGTTCTGCTCTCTCTGCTTTTCCTCATAGTAGCTTCATCTGGTCTGTTCCTGTTTGGCTGTGACTCCATCCTGGAGAGAAATATCAGCTGTGCTGCTGCCATCAACACCTTTGTTTCTAGATGTTGGAGCTTGGCCTGTTTTCCAGTGTAGTCCTGTTTCTCTGACTGTGACTAACTGGATGTGCTCTCTTCATCCTCTGACATGGGAGCTGGCTCGGAGCTCGTCTGCCTGGCTGTGTGTTTCCTGGACGGGGCCGCCTGTGGAGCTGGTTGACAGTTGCCTTTTGTATCTATGCTTCTTTTTCTATGTCTGCTTCTGTCTCCTTGAACCCCAGTGGGCCTCGGCAGATGGCCGCTCACACTGAGCCTGGTTCTGCTGGAGGTTTCTTCCTGTTCAAAGGGAGTTTTTCCTCTCCACTGTCGCTACAAGCATGCTTAGGGTGAGGGATTGCTGAAGAGTCAATGAGTCGATGCAATCAGCTGGTTTTCCTTAGATAGAAAACTTTGAATCAATGTGACTGGATGATCTGGTTGAACTGGAAAGTGCCTTAAGATGGCATATGGTGTGAATTGGAGCTATATAAATAAACTAAATTTTTTAAATTAGATGATAAAGTTTTTATTCTTTTTGCAAAGTTCTCTCCCTCCAATCAGAGAAGAGGAAAAATCAGGTCATACTTTATGACACAAACAGACCGGTGCTGCAGCATCCAGGAGGAGCGCGTCCTGCAATGACTGGATGCAATCAGCTGGTTTTCCTTTAGAAAGGAAAATATGAAACTTCATTCTGACTGGATGATCTGATTGAATGATGACATGCTGTGAATCGGCGCTATAGGAATAAACTGGACGGGAATGAATTAAATCCAATACTTTCTCTGTTTGCAGTGAATTGAAACAATAAAGCCTTTTTCCATCTGAAAATAGCAGATTAACGCATGTTTTTCAAACAACGCTGGGTTGGTGATGTCACAGTACGACAGAAATCAGGGACGTAAACAATGCAGAGCAACATGTTAGGAAGCCAAGGCGTAATCAGTGTGCTTTATTGTTTCTCTATTATCTGCCTGAATCCCTCTCAGCTGAATGGTTTATCGAATGTAAACAGAGTTGTTTGGCGTGGTGAGTTGACGTCTGTACGTTGCGTTCAAGGGTATCACGTAATTTAGTAGGACAACCTGACTCAGGTATTCCCACAGCATGCCAGTCAGAGCAAGGAGATTTTAATGTGGGTTGTTTGCTGAGTCGTTTGACCTGGGTAGACACTCGTCAGTGAGCTGTTCCGACTGCCACTAAAAGCCCATTGTTCCCGGTTTTAAACTGGTTTTTGGCCAGCGGGAAAGGGGTTAAAAAGTCATGTTTCTGGACTGTGGGAGGAAGCTGGAGTACCCAGAAGGAACCCATACAGGCACAAAGAGAACATTCAGAGTCTCACTTGTCATGAACTTAAAAACTGAATTATTGGAGATGGAAAAACAGGCAGACTTTTTCATAAAGGAAGGGATCTATGTCAGAGAGGCTCTTCTGTAATAAACTCAGGTTTAGGATATCTTAGAGTTTTTACCCCCAGCTTGGACATATCAACATTTCAGAAATGTGACAATGTGATGAAGCTGATTTAAATAAATGAGATGTTCATCTCGGTTTGTTGCAATTTTCTGGTTAAAAAAAAACTAAACAAACCAGAAATCTTTCATCGGTGATAAAAAGCTTCTTCCCTGGATATAAAAGAAGATATTTAGTAAGACATTAAAATCTGTTTATTTCTATGTTCAGATCATGTGTGTTTTGCTGTCGTCTGGGAGGGAGCCTCCCTGCAGCTGTAAATGGATGTGCTGGGAGGCCAACAGAAATAGAAAAAACATAACATAAACTAAAGAGGAGAAACGAATAAATAAACATTTGGACGGCTAATTATTGAATTTATGATGCTTTTAGCCGGTTCAGAGAATATCATTTATTTTTAATGGACTCACTGTAAATACTGGCATTCCAAAAAAAATGTAGAAAACAATCCACTAGATTTTGTTTCCAAGTCTGAAGACGTTTCTCTTCCATCCAGGAAGCTTTTTCAATCCAAAATGTCAGAAATAGCGTTTAGTTCCAGGTTTTATCCAGCAGCCCAACAAAGCCTGGTTTTAGTTTAGAAAACATGCAAATAGAAACGGATGAACGGGTCCACCCCTTTGGAATGGGGGTCGTTTGGCTTCTTTGTTAGCCTGCAATGCCCCATACCTGTCTATGTCTCTGAAAGGGGGGTCGTTAAAGGGAAAAGTTGGCCTGGTTGAATAGACGAGGTCTTCTGTTCTCCTCTAAAGGGGTTGGGGCTGCCATGATAGCAGGAAGGAATCAACTCTATCGCTGCATTTTAGGTTTTTGAAGCTGAAACCTGAGCCCCCCCCACTCTAAACATAGATGGCTTCCTTCACGCCCCTCTCAAACCACCTGTCTTCTTTGTCCAAAATGAGAACATTCTGGTCCTCCAAAGAATGTGCTCTGTCCATAAGGTGTAGAGGTACAGCAGAGTCTTGTCCCTAGGAGGTGGCTCTTCTGTGTTGGGCCATGCGTCTGGAGAGGTTGTTTGGTTTTAAATTGTAAACGTGGTAATAAAAGCTTAAACGCCACTCCGAGAGATCATATTTCTTAGCATTAGAAAACATTATCATCAGCAGAGTTTTTATAAACAGTCTGAGATGTCGATTCATTGCTGCTTCAAGCATGACTAACTGAAGCTATTGCTGCACAAACCTGCACTAAGGTAGACAGCAGCTTCACTTAGCTGCCATCAGAACCACATCCTCAGATGATGATATCCTCAACATCAGCACTTCCAAACCAAACATCTCAAGTTTCTCATATTTAGTGTTAAATGTCACTTTAGGGTAAGATCACACACCAGGAATATCAATTAAATACAGCGGGGGGATTTACTATTAGGCAATACTGGGCAGTTGCCTAGGGCCACAAGTTCCTGGGGGAAACCATAAAACTCTTTTTACATGTATGATTAATACAAATATTCCTTATTTGTGCACATTAATTATGTTTTTGATAAAAATCCTTTTTCTAAAATGCCATCAGAACGCTGATAATATTAAGTGTGTCTCAGCCCCCCCCTTCAGTGTCCACCATATTGGATCAGTCCATTTGCTGCACATGTTCAGAAAGGTCCAAACAGACAGCAGCAAACCATTTGAAAACAAACCATGCAAAGAGCAGTGTTGCCAACTTAGCGCTTTAGTCGCTATATTTAGCCACTTTTCAGACCCCTCTAGCACTTTGATTTCTAAAAAGCTCCTAGCGCCAAATCTAGAGACTTTTTTCTGCTACTGGAGACTTTGGAGACAACGTCTAAAAGCAGCGAACTCTGCTCTCCAGAGCGAGTAGATTGGTAACCCCGCCTCCTGCTCTCCTCTATCTTGTCTGCTGTCATGATTCATGCAGCTATTATTTCATCCAAATGAAAAATGGAGAACAGATAAGCAGATCATGGCTTGTCTACAGTGAAAAGAAGGACTGGGTTATTTACTTTGGCCTTTTTGGAAACACAGGAAGGAGCAATCAGCTAAGTGAGCTTAGTGCTTGGAAAAAATCTTTCATTCCTTTAGAGACAGCATGAAAAGTCAGCTGAGTACAAAACATAGAGAGGAAAACAAGAAGAAAAGGGACAAGAAGAGAGGGACACAACCTAGAACAGATAATGGATGTCTATTCTATTAACATTTCTCTATCTCTATAATGGGGCTGTTTGATGTGTTGTCTTCTCATTTCAAAGGGACCCCTACCTGTCTTTGCTTAGGGCCCCAAATTTCCTAAATCCGCCCCTGCGTACATCACAGAGACTGATTCGTTCGGTCCATTTTAAAAATGTTCTTCAGTTGCTACCGTTTCATTTTTTTATGCCTCTTACCAAACCGAGCTTCATGATTTTTCAGTTTTCTTGTTTTTTTATGGAAGACATAAAAAGCCATAAAATTGAACGTGCTGAGCTAAAAGATCCTGTGAACACATCTTTAGCTTTAAAAGTGCTGCTGATTTACAGAATAACACCAAAGGTGGGCCTGGATTTCAAACATGGTTGTTCAGTTTTTTACTTTTGAAGAGTATTTTAACATTAAGGCTGTGAAACATTCAATAGTGCTTGACTGATGGGTTTCTTTTTAGTTCCGGTAAAACTACGCAAAACAAACGGTGTTTTTAGACAAAATAAAAAATAAAAGCAAAGGCCATCTATTCTATTGAAGCTTCACAAACACAACCCATGAAGAAGAAAGGTTACCGTACCTGGACTGTGCTGCTTACATGTCCTTCATCAGGAGCCGAATTCCTCATGGCTATTTACTGTGAACATAAATAAAGAGGAATGTTTTGTTATCATGACATCAATATTTGTCCATTTTTTTATATGTCAATTATGAGATTTGTATTTTTATGTTGCAAAAACTACTCAGGCGGAATAGTTTTACTATTTTCAGATAAACGAAATCTTCATCGACTCACAATACCTGCATGAAATGCAAATTATGCTTGATTTCTTTTTACTGTAGAAAGTTTCTGCTTTAGAGTTTTAGACTTTACACAATCAACATTATTAGAAACAACATAAAATGTATATATAAAAAAAAAGGGAGATCATATCCCTCCTATCCTAGCTTTTCTTCATTGGCTTCAGATCTTTTAGTTATCAGGCTCCTCTCCTGTGGAACCAACTACCAGTTTTAGTCCGTGAGGCAGACACCCTGTCTACTTTTAAGGCTAGGCTTAAAACTTTCCTTTTTGAACTGGAAGAATTCGAAATCTAGATAAGTAATTTTTTCTAGAAATAAGTGCATTTGTTCTTGGATTGAGTAAGGTAAAAGAGACATCTTGCCAATGGAACAAAACAGTTTACATTTAAAATAAGAAAAAATGATTGCATTTTCCTGTTTTAAGTGCATATTATGTGACTCCATCCTGGAGAGAAATATCAGCTGTGCTGCTGCCATCAACACCTTTGTTTCTCGATGTTGGAGATTGGTCTGTTTTCCAGTGTAGTCCTGTTTCTCTCCTATACTTTAACTCTAGACTAGACTTAATTTGCTAGACAGAAGCCCCTGTGGGGCTAGTTGATTGTTACCGTTTCTAACAAAGAAACTGTTTATAGATCAGTGCTTCTGCGTTTCTCTTGCATGTTTCCTTATGTCTCCTTGAACCCCAGTATGCCTCCCTAGAAGACCAATCAAACTGAGCCTGGTCCTGGTTGTGCTCGAGGTTCCTTCCCGTTCAAAGGGAGTTTTTCCTCTCCACTGTAGCTACATACATGCTTGGTGTGAGGGAATCCCATAGAGTAAACATCACAATAGAAGCAAAATATCTTGTGTCACCACATCCAGGAAGAGTGTGACGTGCAAAGTCAATGACTCTTTACAATCAGCTGGTTTTCCTAAGATAGAAAATCAATCTGACTTTATGATCTGGTTGAATTGTCTCTATAAAGTGCCTTGAGGAGGACATATTGTATATTGGTGCAAAAGAAATTATAAATTGAACTAAAATATAGTGAAATTAATGTGGTGTTATTTCATGAGTGAAAAAAGCCTTCAGAGTCCATATTATCCTGATATACATTCCTCCAATCTCTCTGCAGTGTGTATGACTCTTGCATAGTTATTGGGAAGGTGGTAAATATCTGTCATTAGTGGGAAACCGTCCAGAATCTACCATGTCACAGGTCCATCATAGGGTAACATGCAGACACAACCAAAAACACACAAACCCTTGTTTCTAAGGGTGACGTTCCACTAGCTGACATGAAACTGGTCTGAGCATTCAGAGAGAATCCTAACACACCTGGAGAGGAGATGCAAAGTGCATGCAGGAAGACCAGGAACCAAGGCCTTCTTGCTACATGCTAAGCATTGTAGAGCCTATCCTGATACACCATTGTATGAAAAACCCGGTGAATTCTGACAGAAAGAAAAGGCTGCTGTTGTTATTTTTCTTATCAAGATAATGATTCATAGCTTATGGCTAAAAGACAACAGAATAGTTTGTAATCTCATAACTTCTGCAATGTATAATGAGCAGTTTATATTTGATACCCTGTGCAATAACTGGTTCTCTTTATTTGACACCTAGTGCAATAACTTTATATAGAAATATCCATCTATATAAATACCCATGTCAACACCCTGTGCAATAACCTACTATAAAAATGTAAAAAAGCTATCATATATGGACGCAGTGGCGGCTGTCCAATAGAGGGCGCTAGGGTGCCGCCCCACACACCCAATGATCCTGATTAAGACATTAAAAAATATATATTTTTTATAATTTAATTTTAAATCAGCATTTAAAATATTTCTAAATATATTCATATATATATTTTTATATATATAAGATAAATACTTAATCTTTAATAACTAGTAAAGCGTTATTCCATTTTTTGTCAGATTGGGGACGTATTTTTGCCCTTGGGCACAAAAATCTTTGCATATTGACTCTGGTTAAAAGTTGTCCATTAGCAGCAGCTCCTCTGCAATACATGAGGATAGCAGAGCTCTGGGTGCAGCATTGGAGAGAGAGAAATGGTGCAAGAAACATTCTTTTACCTGGTTTAGCTCGAAGGCTAGGCTAACTGCATGTAGCGAGGCTAACTGCATGCAGCGAGGCTAACTGCATGCAGCGAGGCTAACTGCATGTAGCGAGGCTAACTGCGTGCAGTGAGGCTAACTGTCTGCAGCGAGGCTAACTGCATGCAGCGAGGCTAACTGCATGCAGTGAGGCTAACTGTCTGCAGCGAGGCTAACTGCAGGCAGTGAGGCTAACTGTCTGCAGCGAGGCTAACTGCATGCAGCAAGGCTAACTGCATGTAGCGAGGCTAACTGCATGCAGCGAGGCTAACTGCATGCAGTGAGGCTAACTGTCTGCAGCGAGGCTAACTGCATGCAGCGAGACTAACTGCATGCAGCGAGGCTAACTGCATGCAGTGAGGCTAACTGTCTGCAGCGAGGCTAACTGCATGCAGCGAGGCTAACTGCCTGCAGCGAGGCTAACTGCATGCAGCGAGGCTAACTGCCTGCAGCGAGGCTAACTGCCTGCAGCGAGGCTAACTGCATGCAGTGAGGCTAACTGCATGCAGCCAGGCTAACTGCATGCAGCCAGGCTAAGGCTTTATCCTGCTTTCCCTGCCTCCTTTTTCAAACATCAGGATCAGACCCAGCCTGGATAAAGACAGCTAGGACTGATTTAAAGCACTTTTTAGAAAAGGCAAAGAAGAATGAATAATTTAGGATTCACATGGAAAATAATAGAATATAGATATAGTCTACTTTTTCTAGATCTTTGTTCATTTGCATAGTTGCTCTTAAATAAACACATTCTCAGAAAATAAATAGTTAATATATATATATATATATATATATATATATATATATATATATATATATATATATATATATATATATATATATATATATATATATATATAATAAAATTGAACACAGATTTACCTTCACAAAGCCTCAGAAGAGCAAGATTTGTGGACAACAAGCAAACCCTGCACATAAAATTATGTTGTTTTTTTTAACAAAGTATTTCTATAATATTTTTTGTTGTTGGCATTCGTATAAATATACTGGTGTGATAACTTAGCATACGTTGAATTGGTTTTTGGTATACATCTATTTTGAATTTATAGCCCCTCCTGGAGTAAACTCCACCAGCTGCCACTGTGTGGTTGTACTGTATACACCGTAAATATCACATGCACCTTTTTCTTCCTTTGGCACATTCACCTTTTTTGACTATTTTAACTGATGTAACGAGTACATTTCTCTACTGTGAGATTAATAAAGTCAATCGATCAATTAATCAATAAAGCTAAGTCTGACCAAAGAAGTAACCAGGACTCTGAACATCCAGAGTGACTCTGCATACATGAACAGAAAAAAAGCTTCCTCTATCTGTAGCTGCCAGTGTTTAGGAGAAGGCTGGGTGTTCAGGCATGGACACCGCTGGTGTAGGAAAGTAACACTTTGTGTTTTAAGTAAAACTGAAACTACAATCTTAAGTGTGAGATTGTGCTGCTGTAAGTAATCATGATTTTAAAATCTTTCTTTTCCCAGAAGTGCCTTTTCAGTGAGCCTGGGTGGTTGTTGAACTTGACCTTCAGTGATTGTGCGGTGCTCGAATCGTCAATTTACTGCGTCAACAGATTTAACAATCCGGAAAGAAGCCTCAGCCTTGATGGAACCATAAAACCTCCTGTAAGTCAAGGAGCAAACAGGGCCTGCTCTTTTCTAATGCCTGTTATCACCACAGAGACTAAATCAGAGAGTCGGACCACCAAACTAAATCGGCAAACACACGGTGAACCGACTGCTACAAACATGACCTCAGGAATCAATAAGACAGACTGTAAACGGTGATATCTAGTTTAAAACTGGAATGATTACACTATAAAATAATGTGTTTGGATATTTGGATCCAGTTGACTGAATCCCAACCATAAATCTAAAGGATGTATTTCCTCAAATTACTGAATAGTAACTGAAATGAAAATAAATGATCCTTGCTCCACCAAGGGGAGCTGATGTGTTTGATCAGGAACCAATAGGTCAATTAAAGCATATAGGTATCGACAAGAATACACAAACAGAAAGGATGTGTGAAAAGTTAACAGCCATGCAGGGCAGCTGACAGCTTTGCTAGGGCCCAGAACAACAGTCGTTTTTTGCGCTTACCTCAAGTATTTCTGTAAAAAGAAATGTGTTCTCGCCCTTACACTAGTTGGCGAATGCTAGCGTTTAGTTCCAGGTTTTATCCAGCAGCCCAACAAAGCCTGGTTTTAGTTTAGAAAACATGCAAATAGAAACGGATGAACGGGTCCCCCCCTTTGGAATGGGGGTCGTTTGGCTTCTTTGTTAGCCTGCAATGCCCCATACCTGTCTATGTCTCTGAAAGGGGGGTCAATAGAGGGAATTGTTGGTCTGGCTGAATAGGCGAGGTCTTCTGTTCTCCTGTAAAGGGGTTGGAGCTGCGATGATAGCGGAGTCCACCCCCTCTGTTTAAGGTTGTTTTTTTCTCGCTTAACATAGTTGGCTTCCTTCTCGCCCCTCTCAATCCACCTGATTGAAGAAGCTTCCTGGATGGGAAGCGAAACATCTTCAAACTTGGAAATAAAGTCCAGTGGATTGTTTTGTAACTTTTTTTTTGATGACTGAGTATCTTCACTGGTCCTCAGCCCATGTGGCAAAAACTGTGGCCGTTATAGTTTGTTTTGTTTTCTTTACCACCCACCTCTTAGTATTATAATATAACTGGTGCAGATTGCTGTCCTCCGTGATGGTTCCTTTATAAAGGCAGTGAGATTTTAGTTTTGAATTTACTCATATTTTCTTAGCTATATTTTCTCAGCGTAACCTCTTTAAGACCAAACCCTAATATATATATATATATATATATATATATATATATATATATATATATATATATATATATATATATATATATATTAGGACGCAATATATATAGAGGACGCAATGGCATCAAAAGTGAGGGGCCATGGATTGTAGATCAACCTAACAACTCAATCTTTTCAGATTGAGTTGAGCTACATTCATACTGCAGGCCTTAAGCTCCAATTCCAATTTTTTTTTTGTAAAATCTGATTTTTTTTTTCCGTTTCTGTTCACAATTCTAAATATATGCAACCTGTACGTGATCTCTTGTGTGAACTTAATTCATATAATGTAAGTATACAAGCCAGCAGGCTCTGTGTTTACAGAAGTAAACATGGATGGTAGCGCTGGAGCACATCCAGCAATCTTTACCAACCTTAAAAACTGAATCTTTTCAAGATTGTTAAAAAAAGAGTGCGCTCCGCATCATCATCTGCTATAGTTGTTGTTTTTCTTCCTGCTTTTGCGTAGCAAGACGCAGAATAGTGACTTATGTTGAGTATTAATGGCGTTCAGGTCGGATGAATGCGACCTGGCCGTTCAGAAACAGGTCGCATTTGAAAAGATCAAATTCGTATCAGATTCAGGACCACAGAGCCAAGCTGCCTGGAAAAAATCGGATATGTGTTGTCCAGACTATCATGAAATTTGTTGCAAACTGCAACTACAAATCTAAAAGCGCAACTACATTAAGGAAAACACAATTACATTAACCTACCGGAAAAGGTAGGTACCAGTGGGAAACATGAGACATCGCTGATTGGACGACGGCGCCGTTTGACCCTTGAACCGGAAGTCATTCTGCCTGCTGCGGCTTTTGAAAACATGGATATTGTCAGCGCCCCAAACATAGCTGCCGTTATCCAGGAATATTTTGAATCAGGACATACGTACGAGGTGATACTGGATATGCTCGAGACTAATCACGAAATTTCAGTTAGTTTGCGAACACTGAAGACACACTTAAAAGAAGCTGGACTGTTCAGACGACGCAACATCAGGTTCAAGGGTCAAACGGCGCCGTCGTCCAATCAGCAATGTCTCATGTTTCCCACTGGTACCTACCTTTTCCGGTAGGTTAATGTAGTTGTGTTTTCCTTAATGTAGTTGCGCTTTTAGATTTGTAGTTGCAGTTTGCACTTCAGGGCCACCGTATGAAAAGATCAGATCCAGGTCGCATACGGGGGGGAAAAAAATCGGATTGGGGTCACTTTAGGCTGCTGTGTGAAGGTGGCGTAAAACATGAAGGTAAGGTGGAAAAAATCATTTAAAAAGCTTCAGATATTCAGCTGCAGCGTTTAAACTGATGATCTGGCTGCTGAGGAACTGCAAAATGTCGATTTTTATTGTGATGCAGTAGCTTTCGCCTCAGATTTGCCCTGAAAGTGATGCTTTTGATGATGTTGGATGATTCTGACAACGCTATAATTTTAGACCGGATCTAATCAGGTAGCAGTTGCAGCACTATTTTTAGTTGCAAAGAAAAAAGCCCAGAGTACAGTATAGGGCTAAGTATAGCCAAGAAAAAAAGCCTCTTTTATCTATTTTACACCAGAGAAGTAGGCCATGATCTTAGTAAACCTCCAGATAAAACTGAGAGGAGACGAACACCAGCCTGCTTTCTTCCACTAGTCTCTTCAGAGACAGTGGCCTCACCAACAAGGCAGCTTGGCTGCAGATAACAGTGTGTTTTTCTTCCATCATCATCCTCATTTATTAATGTCTGTTCATGGAGCACAGAAATAGCAAGGTGGCTGCCCTGGTGTGCTGCTGATAGGAGAAGAGAGAATCTCTGCTCTTTACAAACGCTTCCTGAATGATTATGGGCGGCCTGGGCGGGGAATCAGAGCTCTAAGCCTGACGGATACACTCGGGTGGATAACATGCCTTTAATGCTGCTGATGGACTGCCCAACTGGCGCCCAGGGTACCTGGCTGCGCGCCTAACGTCCCCCCCACTGACTGACTGGCTGTATAACTTGGATGACTGCTGAGAGATGGAGAGAAGTCAAAGGCGACAGACAGGGAGAGAGAGACCGACGGCAAAAACAGAAACTAGATGAAGAGGCGTTCTGTAGAATCCCATACCTGAACTCAGCTCAGGGTTTAAGACCAATAATGACGTCAAATAGATAAATCTTAAAATCAGAACGCCCATCCATGTCCTGTTGTATTCAGTAATGTGAATCGATGACACAGCAATGAAAATAATGTAGTACACCATCCATCCACTATGGGTAAAACTCATGATAAAGTCAAACCCAACGCAGGAGTAAGACACCTGACTGGGAAAAAAACATTTCAAATGTATTTCTGTTCCTTCAAATTTTCCATATTTTGTCACTTAATAACCCATATGGAAAATATGGGTTATTAAGTGAGGTTCCAGTATTCCAGTGTAGTCCTGTTTCTCTGACTGTGACTAACTGGATATGCTCTCTTCATCCTCTGACATGGGAGCTGGCTCGGAGCTCGTCTGCCTGGCTGTGTGTTTCCTGGACGGGGCCGCCTGTGGAGCTGGTTGACAGTTGCCTTTTGTATCTATGCTTCTTTTTCTATGTCTGCTTCTGTCATTGCCCAACCCTGGGTCACGTGGCATGGTGG
This sequence comes from Cyprinodon tularosa, assembly GCF_016077235.1. Lineage (NCBI taxonomy): Eukaryota > Metazoa > Chordata > Actinopteri > Cyprinodontiformes > Cyprinodontidae > Cyprinodon > Cyprinodon tularosa. The sequence continues at coordinate 5,934 of NW_024039679.1, read as the reverse complement.
TAGTGAGGCTTTCGACGTCATCGATTTTGGCCCCTCCCTCAAATGAAGCAACCCTGGATACGTTCTTCGCAGAAACGCCTCCTCCACGACTCGACACACGCCTTCTCATCTCATAACATCACTACTACTTGGCATTGACCGACAGGGCTGCCACAGACCATTCGCAGCACTTTTCTACTTTTAGGTGGTAAATTGCTATAAAACCCAATAAAAAAAATACATATCAAAACATCTAATTGGCAAAAAGAACTGACTGGGCCTTGCAGAACACAATGATTGGTATTTTTATGTTTAATGGAACAAGCAGGCCGGCTCCTTTTGTTCTTACTGATATTCTCATAGGTTGCACCCAGTCCCAGTGTCCGTTGGGAAAGTTGAGAGATAGCCCTAGAAATGTAGGAGTGGCTAAGCCCAGATGGCTACGCTATGCCACCCAGAGACTCAATACCTTTCTCCCCCCGCCTTGCTGGCCAGATGGAGACCATTACAGTGCCCTGAAAGACCTGAGAGGCACAGAAAGTGGGAGCGGAAGGTGGAGTGGGTGGTGCTGAGGTTGTCGCCCATCCAAAATCTCTAATTACCACAATTGTTCAAATCTTTTTAGTCTGCTTTTTTCCCCCTGCTTTTCAAACACAAAAAGCTCCCTCCCAGTATGCTCTGCAAGCCCTCCTGAGAATTCCAATGAGAAAGTAGACAGTTTCACACAAGACTGAGAAAAAGGAGAAACTCAGAGAGGGGTAGCAGAAAGGAGAAAAAAGCACATTAAAGATATGCAAATCAGACTGTCTGGGGTGAGGAGCATTAACCAACGTTAGTGGGATATCTGCCTCTATTTTTAGTGTTTGCATCTGAGTGCATGCATGTGTGTGTGGGCTTCTTTCTGCCGAGGTGTGTGATATCTTCCTTAAGCCTGGGCTTTCATGTTCTAGTGAGACAGTCTGGGAGTCGAGATACGTCAGCAGGAATATTCTACTTAATTGAGACGCTTCACAAATGAAGCTGTCAAGCCTCGGCTTCAAACAGAATCACGAAGAAGCTGTGAGACATTTTCTAGGACAACGATGGGAAGAAGAATCTTTCTCTGCACCAGTGCAGTGCTTCGTTGGTTTCTGGGCAATTATAAGGGTTGCCATGGACCTGGAGAGAACAGACTCAAAAATAGGAACAAATCACACCGTCACAAAGAAAAAGGGAAAATATTTTTTAAACGGATTTGTTTTGTAGATTTGATTAAAAATTAAGCAGAAAGCTTCTCTTTTTTCAGCGGAACATTTAGAAAGGGTCACAGAGTTTAGCCTAAATCTACAGTAGCAGCCTTTCAAAATGGCCCTTCCCAGTGAAACGCCAGACAAATGGCAGCCCTCTGCCCTGCAGCTCCCAGCAATATCCCCTCAAACTTCCAGCCACTGGCCTTGCCCTGGGCATGCATATTTTAAACTCTGACTTCACCCTTTCACCGAATTACAGGGACTGACCACGAGATGATGCTTCTCTTTAGACCTTAATGTCCATAAATATGACAGAAACAATATTATAGTACAAAGATTGATGTTTAAATAGGAATTGTAGAGGACCAGCCAGGGGCCCATCGAGGAAAGTGGGGGTTAAAGAATTTACAGTGAAATGTTGTACAAATTAATTACAAGTACTGATTGCAATGTAGTGCAAAAATGGAACCAGAGTTATTCTTAACTCTTTTTTTTATACTGAGGCAAAATAATTAGACTTTTGTGTGGATGTAGAGATATTAGCATACTGTAGCACTTTACATGATAGCATCCTTTGCTCTCAAACACCCAAAAACACTTGGAGCAGTTTTATAAACATGCACATGGCAGAGCAACAACGTGAGGAGATTTTAAGCAACACACTGTATGGATGTAGTGTTAGCAGCGTTAGCAGTTAGCCATGGTTGGAAGCACTGGCAGCTTACTTCCCTCCAATTCTCAGCAGAATCCCCTCCAATTTCCTGCCTCTAAAGTGTGGCATTCAGGATGTGGCATTCAGGAAACTAGATTATAGCCAATGAGAAACCAGGCTTAAAGGGATTCTTAAAGGAAAACGCCGTTTTTTTTTTACATTGGTCCCTTGATTTTCCGTTATTCCATCATGTTCTACTCTATGGAGAGCCGTTTCAGCCAAAATTAAATAAATAAATAAATGGGTGAAATAAATAAAAAATTTGTTAAATAAATAATTTAGCTTTTTCATTAAACCAATTTTTTATTTATTTATTTTTCATATTATCAATTTCCCAATTTCTCTTTTTCATTTATCTATTTGTCATTTATCCCTTTACCCATTTTTCATTAATCTAATTTTTAATTTAATCCTTTTTCAATTTCCTTTTTCCATTAACCCGATTTTCTATTTCCCAGTTTCATTAATCACTAGCTACGTTTACATGCGCAAAATTTCCCCGATCTGATCCAAACCTTGGTTGATCGGAAATTCAAAATCTCCGTTTACATGGACACTAAATGAAATGATCCGATCATGACGTGTGTATAAATGTACCAAGCGTTGGATCAGATTAAATCTTTTAAGCATGCGCAGAACTTCCTGCCAAACTTGGCAGTTCTGTCTGCGTCTGGTTTTTGGGAGGCCTGACAAACGATGCGCTCGGAGCGAGCGGAAAGAAAAAAGGAGAGAGGAGGAAAAAAGCGGTTGGCAGCGAAATGTACGAGACAAAATGTAGAGAATGAGCGATTGAACCAGCGTGGGAGAGCGAGTGGGCTGTGGAGAGAGAAAAGAGGAAGAGGAGGAGGATAAATTCCTGCTTCCTGCAGCTTTAAATGAACTTGAGTGTATAAGTCGGCGTTCCTAGACTCCCCCCGCCATGTTGTTCACAGCGAGAGCGAGAGCGACCGGTGGTTTCCTGTTGTTGACAAGGCGGAAAAACGTCACGCTGACGTCGCACACATGCGCAGTGAAGATTATTTTACTCTTAAGATCCGAATGGGTGTTTACATGGACGCCAATCGGAATGGCGATCGGCAAAAACCACCTCTCTCTTTCGGAATTAAATTTAGATCCGATCGGACCGAATCGGATTAGAATCTTCAGTCTGACATGTTTGTTTGAAACATTTTTGATCTGATCAGGCCTTCAATCCGATTAGTTGTGTCCATGTAAACGTAGCTAATTTCTCATATATCCCTTTTTTACTTACCCATTTTCTTTTATCTATTTTTCATTTACCCATTTTTCATTAATCTCTTTATCTATTTACCCATTTTTCATTAATCTTTCTTTTAATTTAACCACTGTTCAATTTCCTTTTTCCATTAACCCGATTTCCTATTTCCCGGTTTCATTAATCAATTTCTCATATATCCCTTTTTTATTTACCAATTTTTCTTTTATCTATTTTTCATTTACCATTTGTTTGAAATATGTTTAATTTTCCCATTTTCCAATTTCCCTTATTCATGAAGTATTTCCTTATTTTTTAATTTATCACATTCTATTTTCCCCTCTTCGCTTCTGCTTTAATATGATAATGAGGGGCGGGGTCTTCAGGCTACAATGGCAGCCTATTGGTTGGTTAGATGCAACTGCAGCGCTCACTTCCTGTTCAGGAGCAGTCGAAGTTGAAGCTGTTTTTTCAAAAGTAAAAGTAAAAAAAAACTCAAAGGACCATAAAACACGTCAGATATTAAACTTACAGCGTTCTAGTTCATCTATTCGATCGGCAGCTTCCCTAAGAAGAACCGATACAGAACGTGCTGCACCCTCTGTGTTCGCCATTTCTAGACTGCTTTTCGGAGGGAAAGTCCACAGTATCGGTTGTTCTTAGGGAAGCCGCCGATCGAATAGATGAACTAGAACGCTGTAAGTTTAATATCTGACGTGTTTTATGGTCCTTTGAGTTTTTTTTTATTTTTACTTTTGAAAAAACAGCTTCAACTATGAAAAATAAATTAAAAATTGGTTTAATGAAAAAGCTAAATTATTTATTTAACAAATTTTTTATTTATTTCACTCATTTTCTTCATTTTTTGATTTATTTTACTCATTTTTTATTTATTTCACCCATTTATTTATTTATTTAATTTTGGCTGAAATGGCTCTCCATACTACTCACCCATATGAGTTTAGTGTCATTTGGAGCCGTTCTGAAGATATTCTGTTAGGTTATATCCAGTAACATCTTCCTATGGGCAACGACTTGAAGGCACAAACTAAACTGTTCATCATTTATTCTTTATGGTACGCCAGCATTCAGAACATGGAGGCCAATCACTGTCCCCCAGACATCCGCAGTTAGATTTTTTATGTTAATCTGTAGCTAAGCTACAGATACATAGATAGGGATGGGAATCGAAATCCGGTTCCTGTTCAGAAATGGTTCCGTGTATTCCAGTTCCATGGCACCGTTTGGCAGCTCGCTTAACGATTCTCTTACCGGTTCCAGGCAGCACCACAGCCTAGCGCTGGGCAGCACAACTTACGGTCCGTTTTTTGCGTTAGTTACGTCACGTTTTTTTTAAACATATGTTACGCACACAGCAATCATATAACGCTATTTCTGGAAATAAACCTGCCTCTCTTTGGGGTTATTAAATGTGCTACGAAGTTGCTCATGGAGCGAGAGAAATGGTACGCTTATTTATTTAAATCAGGGGGAGATGAGTTTATTTCCCGAAATTGCACAGTAATGCTTTTTCATTAAATGGATGCCTTCCCAATTAGATTTAGATGACTGTGAGGAGACGGGTAGCCTGGCTGGCTCAGAGGCTGGCAGCTCCCGTTCACTGCCTTCTGTTTTTGTCGAGGAAGGCAGAAATAGAATGTCCCAGGCGAAGGTAGACGAATGTCACTGTACACTTACCGAGTTCATTGTTTCACGGAATCGATAAGGGAATCGGAATCGGGAAAATCTTACATAGATAACATATATTAACATATTTCACTGCATGAGACTCCTTTTATGAATTAAGAAAGGAAAAACATGTCATGAACCTACTTTTCAGTGTCAAATTAAAAAGGTTCCACTTTTAAAAAGAAGTTTTTCTCTGAAAAAGATCTTTAAAACAGTCGTTTTATTTGACCCTTAACCCTTTGAGGCTGTATTTTGACATATTGCTGAACTAAAGCAGCTGATGTTCAGGTTCTATCACTGTTTGCTCCTTTTGAAGGAAGGTTCATGGTGAACAGACCAAATCTATGATGTGCGTTTCTGGACATTTTAACCATTTAACGTGCTTCTATAGACACATTCAGCTATTCACAGCTATTGAAACGCTAACATTGACACATGGGTTGGCAACTTGGGGACAAGTGCCTTGCCCAGAGGAACATCAGAATACTATGACAGGAACCTAGAATTAAACCCAGAACCTTTGATTTGCATAACGAGCCTCAGTTGCTCAGTAAGTCTTTAGCTGTGTTTGAAACACGGGGATGCCGAGGCCAAACATTTTCTGCAGTTTTCAAACTCTTTTTCTTTTTTTTTTCAAAGTAGGGTATTGAAGGTACGATAGAGTATTAGGCCCAAGCTAGGGATTTTTTATTTCGAGGATAAGGTCGTAACATTACGAGAATAAAGTCTTGTAATATTATGACTTTATTCTCGTAGTTTTATGACTTCATTCTCGTAGTTTTATGACTCTATTCTCGTAGTTTTATGACTTTATTCTCGTAGTTTTATGACTCTATTCTCGTAGTTTTATGACTTTATTCTCGTAGTTTTATGACTCTATTCTCGTAGTTTTATGACTTTATTCTCGTAGTTTTATGACTTTATTCTCGTAGTTTTATGACTCTATTCTCGTGGTTTTATGACTTTATTCTCGTAGTTTTATGACTCTATTCTCGTGGTTTTATGACTTTATTCTCGTAGTTTTATGACTCTATTCTCATGGTTTTATGACTCTATTCTCGTGGTTTTATGACTTTATTCTTATTTTATACTTCATTCCTCGTTTTTTT